>NC_045965.1:874668-1014062 GCF_010909765.2 Amblyraja radiata | reverse complement strand
CAGTTTTAAAAGCCGCAACTTGCAGGTAAGAGTTTACTCTGCGGTCTTTTTTGTTTCCATTTCCAACTACAGGTGGGAACGTGGACAAAACAAAGAAGAAAAGGGCTGCGACAAAGCTGGTGAGGGAGGACCGCGGAGCAGCGGGCAGCCAGCAGCAGCCAGCGGCACTCGGATCACCGATAGTGTGATCAGCTGCGCCCGATGTCGCCTCCGCACCGGCCAGATCCACGCAGCCGGGCGGAAAGGCTAGACACAAAACAAACAAGGTCGTGGACTCAGAGGAGTCCGACTTTGAACAACCGCGGGCGGCCAGCGACCGAGAGCGCTGGAGCCGGATGGAGCGGTGTGTGGAGCATTTGCTCCAACGTGATAGACTCCGGGAGATGGAGTCGGGTCACTGTGGGCCCTATGATAAACCCACAGCAGTACCTCTTGAAGGGCTGCACAGTGCTTCTACCTCATCAGAGGGGAGCACTGCGGGTCAGTTCTGGGCTGACCTGGAAGAGGGGTCCGCAGAAGGAAAGACAAGTGTGCAAGGGGTGCAGGAACGAGAGAACCTACTGGACATGGTGTCCAATTTCATACAGCCAGACCAGACTGGTCAAAATCTGGAGCCAAAGCTAGCTGCCAGTATAGACTATATGTCTCTAAACCAGTTACAAGAACAGGCTGTACTGGACACCACATCAAGACACCTGGCACCGGGCAAATGCATATCCCTGAATGTTCCAATAGTAAACACCTGTATATGGAAGCACATTGGAACAGGAGTCAGGAGTATGGACGTCAAATTACAAAAAGTACTGAAACTCCTAACAGCAGGGATAACAGCACTTGCCCGTACAGTGGATGACAAGGACATGTCCCAGGACCAACAAGATGCACTGGCACTACTCTGCAACACTCAACATGAAATAAATAACATCAGGAAGAGTGCCATTCAACCCACACTAAACCCAAAATTCGCGGGACTGTGCAAACCTGGGAACAGAAAACCACCAATACTATTGTTTGGAGGCAACCTATCGAAGCAAGTCAAGGAGCTCGATGAGGAAGCAAAAACCCTGGGACTAATAAAAGGGATTACAACAAAAACCCACTACAGCCAAAGACAGCACCCCTACGCACCCACCAGCAGAACTGGTGAAAGCTCAAAGGCCCGGTAATCAAAACATGAGTCTTTTTTAGGCCATGGCCCAGGCCGGCCTTCTTGGAAGATGCGGGGACCTCCAACGTCAACCAAACCGAAAATCCAGACACCAGCGCAACAACAGCAGCGAAGAACCTACAAAAAGAAGTAAACCTGCCACTGGTAACTATGGAGGTAGGTGGGTCTGGTTCCCTACAAAATACAGGGAGCATGGAGGTTGGGGGGAGATTACACTCTTTTCTGAATGCATGGAGCATGTTAACAACCGATACTTACATCTTAAGCAGTATCCAGGGATATACAATAGAGTTTATACACAAGTACAGCCCTCCAGTTCAACATATACCGAACCGAATGTTCGTGCTTTCTGATAAAGAAAAATCAAAAGCGCAAGCTGAACTGGAGCGGCTTTACGTAAAAGGTGTAATTGAGAAAACTCAACACGAACCATTAGAATTCGTGTCCAATATATTTACCAAAAACAAAAAAGATGGTGGTTGTCGCATCATCATAGATCTGACAAAATTGAATACATTTGTACAATATATTCACTTCAAAATGGAAACCTTTGTTACTGCTAAACAATTCATTTCCAAAGGTTACTTCATGGCCAGCATCGATTTAAAAGATGCTTACTATTCAATGCCTATACGAGGTGACCACAGATGTTATTTAAAATTCAACTGGATGGGACAACGTTGGCAGTATAAAGCACTGCCAAATGGCTTATCATCAGCCCCCAGGCTGTTCACAAACATTTTGAAACCAGCCCTAGCGTTTCTACGGAAACGTAAACACATGGTCATGGCATATTTAGATGACATACTCATTGTGGGCAAAACTTTGGAATTGGCCAAACAAACTGTAACAGCCACAAAACAGTTATTTGAAAAACTGGGATTTATTATCCATCCAGTTAAATCTAAACTAACGCCTTCCACTACTATGAACTATTTGGGGTTCACCATTGACTCAGTTCACATGTCGGTGACTCTGCCTAAGGGAAAGGCTAGAGATTTAATAGAGGCTTGCAATAACCTCATTGACATCAGCAAACCATCCATCAGATTGGTAGCAAAAGTAATTGGCAAAATAGCGGCTGCCTTTCCAGCCACACAATTTGGACCTCTACATTACCAAAACTTACAGAGAGCAAAAATACAAGCACTCAAAATTAATGCAGGTCACTTTGACAGACCTATGAAACTACCAATCACAGCTAAAATGGAACTAAAATGGTGGATAGATAACATCTGGCTTTGTTCCAATCCAATCATTGTCAGTAACCCTTCCATGGTACTACAAACTGATGCCAGTGCACTTGGGTGGGGAGCCACCAATACCATCACCAGCTGTGGAGGTAGATGGACTGCTCAGGAGGCATCATTATTACTCACACTGGGCATAAACTACCTGGAAATGTTGGGTGCATTCTATGGCCTAAAGTCATATTGTACTGGGTCATATCACCAGCATGTTAGACTACAGATAGACATTACCACCGTGGTAGCATACATTAACCACATGGGTGGAAACAAATCGACATCATGTGACAATCTGGCTAATACAATTTGGCAATGGTGTATCCAGAGAGATATTTGGATATCAGCCACTTACCTACCAGGAAGACTAAATTTAGTGGCAGACACCAGGTCACGCAAATTTAATGAAAACACCGAATGGATGTTGAATAAAAAAGTATTTGCTGATATTACAGCAAAATATGGAACACCAGATATCGATCTATTCGCATCCAGACTTAACCACCAGTTATCAAATTATGTTTCATGGGAACCAGACCCTGGGGCAGCAGCGACAGATGCATTTTCGCTGCATTGGGGGAAATTGTTTATTTACGCATTCCCTCCTTTCTGCCTCATCAGTCGGGTATTAAGGAAAATACAACAAGACTCTGCGTCTGGTATTTTGGTAGTACCCGATTGGCCTACTCAACCATGGTTCCCAGTGGTATTAAACATGGTATTAGAACCATGTATCACCATCCCACATAGACCAGATTTATTGCTACATCCCGTAACAAGGGATAGCCACCCATGCCATAAACATTTGAACTTATTAATTTGTAGAGTTTTAAAAACACCTCTACTACAACTGGGACTGACGGACCGAACAGTGAACATGATCTCGGCGGCCCAAAGACAGTCAACCAAAAAACAGTATCTGGTCTATATCAGGAAGTGGGAGATGTACTGCCATAAAAACAACATCACCTATAGAGGCATGAACATCCCGTCTGTTCTGGAATATCTGGCAGGCCTCCACTATGATGAGGGGCTCAGTTACAGTGCCATCAACTGCGCCAGAAGTGCCCTATCGACTTACCTATGGCAGGGGACAGAGCGTTACTCTGTTGGGACTCACCCACTGGTAACAAAACTTATGAGGTGAATTTTTAATACTAATCCCCCAAGAACCAGGTACTCCCAAATATGGGATGTAAGTATTGTCCTGAAGATGCTCAGGAATTGGTCTCCAGCAACAGCTCTGTCCCTACACAGACTGACATTAAAAACAGTCATGCTAATGGCATTGGTCACGGCACAGAGGGTACAGTCACTGCATAAACTAAGACTGGACAACAAGACTTCCTCAACAGAAAATATTACGTTTCATATCTATGAGTTAGTAAAGCAGAACAGACAGGGATCAGCAGGCCTCAATATACAATTTAGGTCATACCCAACAGATGACCGTCTCTGTATAGTAAGACATCTGTCGTTATACATGGAGAAAACGAAAATCCTAAGAGGCAATGAGAAGGCACTTTTGGTCAGCCACAAGCAACCACACAAAAGAGTGACGGTCCAGACCATCTCAAGATGGCTGAAACAGGTGCTAACACAGGCTGGGGTAGATGCTAATATTTTTAAATCTCATTCCACCAGGGCTGCAGCTACATCGGCAGCGATACAGTTGGATGTACCAATGGACCAAATCCTCAAGGCAGCAGGATGGTCAGGGGAAAAAACATTCCAATTATTTTACAACAAACCAGTAATGAAATCTGGAACGTTTGCAGAAACAATTTTAAGTTCTGTAAATTAATTTAAACCCATAAAAAGGGGTTATAATTTTGTGTTAATAAATTTTATGATTTCAATGTCGAATTCATGTCCAAATTATGTTAACACAATTCCTCCTACAGTCATCAAGGCAGACGTGATGCATGGACTCGTTTCCACGGCATTAAATCACAGAGCTTTAAAATCTTCACGTAGTCACTCACGTGACTCGGAAGTAAAATAGTAAGATTCAACGAGAACTTACCAGTTTGAAGTTTGATCTGTATTTTATGAGGAGTTACGATGAGGGATTACGTGCCCTCCGCTCCCACCCTTGATCATATACTTAACTGGTATCTCTTCTCTAATCTTACTATGTTTAGTCATTACAGTTATCTGTGATTTCACACCGCTGCTTTGAAGAATGACACGCATGCGTCGTGGCGGGCTTCTTCACATAATCCCTCATCGTAACTCCTCATAAAATACAGATCAAACTTCAAACTGGTAAGTTCTCGTTTAATCTTACTATTATTTCTTAGATCGGTCAGTGAGAAACGTGGTTTCCCTGGTTACAGTTCGAAGGAAGGCAGCTCCAAGCTGCTGCAATGGAGAACGTACCCCAGGGGTTTACACATAGTTACACGATGTTGGTGAAGTTCACAGCATTGATCGGTGAGTAGGTTGCTCTGTATTCTATGGAACATGCCCTCAGACAGCACTAACTAGATTTGAACTGCCTCTGCTTCACTGAATCACTGATGGACCCATCATATATCTGTGGAGATTTCAAAGCGATAGGATCCAACTTTATGCTGGGCTGAGATTTTATTTTTACTTACGATTCACCCACTCTTGCTCAGGGAAGGTGAATCGAGGACCAGAGGACATAGGTTTAAGGTGAAGGGGAAAAGATTTAATAGAAATCTGAGGGGTAACCTTTTCACACAAAGGGAGGTGGGTGCATGGAACAAGCTGCCAGAGGAGGTAGTTGAGGCTGGGACTATCCCAATGTTTAAGAAACAGTTAGACAGGTACATGGATAGGATAGGTTTAGAGGGATATGGACCAAACGTGGGCAGGTGGGACTAGTGTAGCTGGGACATGTTTGCGGGTGAGGGCAAGTTGGGCAAAGGGCCAGTTTCTACTCTGTATCACTCCATGACTAATTGGAACTGCACCTCATATTTTGCTTGGCCAGCTTACAGCCCAGTGGAATGAGGGTTGATATCTCTAACAGACCTGGAAAGTAATCCTTGCAGTCCCTCTCTCTCTCCATCCCTCCCCCACCCTGGTCATCCTGCTAGTTTCACTGTTCGTATCCCTTCGTTATCACCTCCTCCACAGCCAACAATGGACCATTGTGGGCTCCACCTTTCCTGGATCATCGGTGCCGGCTCTGATTGAGTCTGTAACTTTTCATACCTCTAGTTTCCCTCTCTCCCTCACTCTCAGTCTGAAGAAGGGTCTCGACCCGAAATGTCACCTATTCCTTCTCGCCAGAGATGCTGCCTGACCCGCTGAGTTACTCCAGCATTTTTGTGTGCATATTCCTATGAGAGTCAAGTTTTGAATCCCCCTTGTCCATTCTCCGCACCCAAGGATATTCAAATACAAGTCAAAACAAAACTGATGTGAAGATGAAATCTGAAAATACACAACAGGCCAGTGAACAGTGGCGGAGAGAGAAAAACAGAGTTAACATATCAAATTAATCAGCTCTTATCTGAGCTGACATCAAATATTATTGATTGGACTTCCACTGTATCACATTAACCCCCAACAAAGGAATCTGAGATTGATTTTACCCTTCAGTGGGGTCCAGCTAGTGTAAGTCGAGTCTGAAGAAGAGTCTTCAGTCATACAGCGTAGATACAGCATTGGCCTAACTTGCCCAATTTGACTATCATGCCCCATCTATACTAGTTCCACCTGCCCGCGTATACCCCATATCCCTCTAAACCTGTCCTATCCATGTACCTGTCTAAATGTTTCTAAAACATTGTGATAGTACATGGCTCAACTACCTTCTATCGTTTAAGTTAGAGACAGAGCAGAAACAGGCCCTTCGGCTGACTGAGTCCGGGCCGACCAGCGATCCCCATATCTTAGCACTATCCTACACACATAAGGGTCAATGTACAATTCACAGAAGAAAATTAACCTACCATCCTGTACGTCTCTAGAGCGTGGGAGGAAACCTGGAGCACCCGGAGAAAACCCACGCTGTCACAGAGAGAACATACAGACAGTTCCCTTAGTCAGGGTCGAACCCGGGTCTCAGGCACTCTAAGGCAGCATTCTACCGTTCTGCCACCGTGCCGTCCATTCCGGCAGCTCGTTCCATGTACCCAACATCATTTGTATTAAAAAAAGTGGTCCTTCAGATTTCTAGTAATTCATTTCAATCTCACTTTAACCAATGGTTCTCGATTCCCCTCCATTGCGCAAAGGACTCTGTGCATCTATTCTTCTTTGTGATTTTTTACACGTCAAGATCACCCCTCATCCTCCTGCGCTCCAGGGAATAGTCCTAGCCTGCCCAACTTCTCCCAAAAGCTCAGCCCCTTGAGTCCTGGCAACATCCTCGTAAATCTTTTCTGCATCCTTTCCAGCTCCACGACATCTTTCCAATAACAGGGTGACAAAAACTGAACACAATATTCCAAGCTGGGTCTTCCCTCCATAGATGCTGCTTGACCCACTGAGTTCCTCCGGCACCTTGTATCTTACCCCAGCTTAGGTAAAGTGGATGTAAACTATTTTCATAGACCTGGGGTGTACTTTTGTATTTGGAGCCTACCTGGCTTGTTAACAATGGTTTACATATTATACAAGGAACCGCTGGAACTGGACTTATAAAAAAAGACACAAAATGCTGGAGTCAGTGGGTCAGGCAGCATCTGTGGAGAACATGGACAGGTAACGTTTCACAGAGTGCTGGAGTAACTCAGCGGGTCAGGCAGCATCTCTGGAGAACATGGATAGGTGATGTTTCACAGAGTGCTGGAGTAACTCAGCGGGTCAGGCAGCATCTGTGGAGAACATGGATAGGTGACGTTTTGGGTCAGGCTCCCTTGCAGGCATGAAGATGGAACCTGACCCGAAACGTTATATATAAAAGATTAAAAGCATGTTCCACCAAATTTAAGAACATCTCCCTGCTATAATCAGACTTGAACAAACCTCTCGTGATCTAAAGATGTATTCCTGATCTTCCAGTCTACCTTGTTACAGCCCATTCTTTTTACCTGCACTTTCTCTATACACAGCAACATTATATTCCGTACTCTGATTCCTTTCCCCATTTGCATTAGCTGGAGAATTCATGTACAGTATAATTGTACTCATGTTTGATATAATTGTACTCACATATATTGTGTTTGCCCTCATGTATGGCCTGGATAGAGTGGATGTAGTGAGAGAGTCCAGGATCAGAGGGCACAGCCTCAAAATAAAAGGACGTACCTTTAGAAAGGAGGTAAGGAGGAATTTGTTTAATCAAAGGCTGGTGAATCTGTAGAATTCATTGCCACAGAAGGCTGTGGATGTCAAGTCAATGGATATGTTTAAGGTAGAGATAGATAGATTCTTGTTTATACGGGTGTCAGGGGTTATGGGGAGAAGGCAGGAGAATGGGGTTGAGAGAGAAAGATAGATCAGCCACAATTGGATGGCGGAGTAGACTTAGAGTCATAGAGTCATGGAGTGATTCGGTGTGGAAACAGGCCCTTCGGCCCAACTCGCCCATACCGACCAACAACGTCCCAGCCACCCTAGTGCAACTTGATGGGCGAGTGGCCTAATCCTGTTCCTATGAACTTATGAACATAAACTTATGGTATAATTGTCCTTGTGTATGGTTTGATATTTCCAGAGAGCATGCGAAACAATGTTTTTCACTATATCTCGATATACGTGACGAGAATAAGCCATTTTGTTCTCTCCTCTAAATATAAATAGCTATCTTACATGGGTGACATTCATTTAAATTTCAGCAAAGTCTTTACTGGCAAGCAATTTCCAACCCACGGCCTTTGATGAGCTCTGAGTGTTAGTTGCAAGTGGAAATATTGATTTGGAAAGATTTGATGAGCTCAGTATGCCTTGGTTGTGGTGGGATGTATCCTGCCCTACTCGATTCCCACCCACACTGCGAACATTAGCATCACACTGATTGCAAGCTTTTAAAATGAATAATGTTGACACCTTTTTGGGAGATCATTTCCTCTTCAACTGACTGGTAACATTAACTTGTAGACTTGAGAGATACAGCAGGGAACCAGACCCTTCGGCCCACCGAGTCCGTGCCGGCCAGCGATCCCCGTACACTAGCACTATCCTACACGCTAGGGGGGTCACGGTGGCGCAGCGGTTGAGTTGCTACCTTACAGCGAACGCAGCGCCGGAGACCTGGGTTCGATCCCGACTATAGGCACAGTCTGTACGAAGTTTGTACATTCTCCCCGTGACCTGCGAGGGTTTTCTCCAAGATCTTTGGTTTCCTCCCACACTCCAAAGACGTGCAGTTTCGTAGGTTAATTGGCTTGGTAAATGTAAAACTTGTCCCTAGTGTGTGTAGGGTAGTGTTAATGCGCGCGGATTGTTGGTCGGCGTGGACTCGGTGGGCCAAATGGCCTGTTTCCGCGTTGTATCTCTAAACTAAACTAAATTGAACTAAACTATGGACTATTTACAAGTTTAGCGAAGGCAATTAACCTACGTCTTTGGAGCGTGGGAGGAAACCTGCGCTCCCGGAGAAAAACCACGGGGGTCACGGAGAGAACGTGCAAACACGGGCAGTCGAGGGTTCTGCCCCTCTTCCGGCCTATGTCCATGCCCACGTGTCCCTGGAGAGGGAGTATGCGGTGTCCATGGGGACTCTGAGGGCCTTCCTTGAACACTGGTCACTGCAGGGGGCTCGAATGCATCATGAGTTAGAATGACAACATTGTAATTTGCTGATAGATTGACTGATGTCTGCAGACTGCAGTGGTGGTGTGGACCTTTTCAGTACTCTGTCCCTGTGATTCATTGAATAAAATCTTCTGAAGGAAACAAAAAGACTGAGCATAAGCAGTGTAGCAAGGAACTGCAGATGTTGGTTTAAACAGACGATACACACAAGATGCTGGAGTAACTCAGCGGCTCAGACAGCATCTCTGGAGAGACGAAAATACCTTTCAAGTCGAGCATATCTTTCATTCATTTGTATTATATCTCTCGACATCACTGTCGATATCTCTCGTTTCCCTTTGCCCTGACTCTCAGTCTGAAGAAGGGTCTCGACCCGAAACGTCACCTATTCTTTCTCTCCGGTGATGCTGCCTGTCCCGCTGAGTTACTCCAGCTCATTGTGTCTCTCTACTGAGCATAAGAACATATACACAGCTTCAGTATTGTTCAATTAACATGTGGACAGAATGTTGGTTTAATACAAAGGTAAGGCACATTCTTAGCCACTTCATGGTCATCAGCTCCCCTTCTTTCAAACTTAGTTCCCTCTATACATACTTTACACATAGCTTGGTGGGGGTGATAATGCTCGTTTCTAAGCTTCCCCCCCCAGTCTAGTTTAGGTGAAAACACTGAATCAAGCACTTGAAACAACTACATTTTATTTTATCAAAGACGCGTCACAGATCAACTACTGCACCAATCCCACCGCGGGTTCGATCCTCGTATCTGCCTGTTCAAGCCCTCTAGGCCTCGCTCAGACAGAGACACTCCAGAAGTTCATGCAGTCCCAAGCGCTCTCCCAGTAGATCGACCCTGAGCCTTGTGATCGCGGACTTTTATATGTCCCGGGACCTCGAGGGGCCGAACCACAAGGGGGTGGTCTCTCAATAACCTAATTACAGATATCGATTAACCCCATACATAACAGGCATTCCCCTAACCAATGATACAACAGCTCAATACATTGTATTCATAACGGACTTCGAGAGGAAGTCAACCAAGAAACATTTACCCTGATTTACAGAAAACCCAGACAAGGCTCAACACCTCATCCAATCAACACTTGGCAAAATCAAACTCTGCAACATTATTTACCACTATTTACAAGGTGTATGTCTGGTTTGCAGCCATCCAATCCATTCTATGCATTTTGCTCCTAATTGACAGGGTTTGCAGATCTTTCCCCACTTTGCTTGCAAATTGTATCTGAGTTCCAGACACGTTGGCAGCTCTTCGCAGACTGTCCCAGCTCTGCAGCTCCCAGCAACCCTGAACCTTTACCCAATTTTGAAGTCCTAGCCTCTCCAATTTAGCCAGGATTAACATGGGAGTCAAGTTTCCATGTTGACTGATAGACATTTAGTTTAGAGATACAATGTGGAAACAGGCCCTTCGGCCCACCGAGTCCGAGCCGACCAACAATCACCAATACACTAGCACTATCCTACGCGCTTGGGACCATTTTAACAGAAGCCAATTAACCTACAAACCCGCACGTCTTTGGAGTGTGGGGGGAAACTGGAGCACCTGTAGAAAACCCACGCGGTCACAGGGGGAACGTACAAACTCAGTAGAGACAGTGACCATAGTCAGGATGGAACCCGGGTCTCTGGCGTTGTGAGGCAGCAACTCTACCGCTGCGCCACCGTACCAAGCCAAACGTTATCATAGTTTATGAATGAAGACAGAGAGACATCCTTTATGTCCTGCTACATATTTAGCCCATCTCATGGTTTTGGATGTGTAGGAAGTAACAGCAGATGCTTGTTTATACTGAAGATAACCAGCATAGTGTCATAGAGTCATAGAATGATACAGTGTAGAAACAGGCCCTTTGGCCCAACTTGCCCACACTAGCCAACGTCCCAGCTGCACTAGTCCCACCTGCCTGCATTTGGTCCATATCCCTCCAAACCTGTCCTATCCATGTACCTATCTAATTATTTCCCAAACATTGGATAGTCCCTGGCTCAACTGCCTCCTCTGACAGCTCGTTCCATACACCCACCACCCTTTGTGTGAAAAAGTTACCCCTCAGATTCCTATTCAACTGCATCTACAGTTCTTTCCTACACATTGTGCCTACTCCAGCAGTCTGAAGAAAGTCCTGACCCAAAACATCACCTATTCCTTCTCCGCAGAGATGCTGCCTGACCCACTGAGTTGCTCCAGCACTTTGCATCCATCCATGGTTTTACATGGCGGGGGAAATAAAATCTTACGTCACTATTTTCTCCTGAATGTTTTCTATTCCCTTGGGTCTGGAAACTTGCACGGTGTTCTCAATGAATGAAAGATTGCAAATGTGAGTAGTTACGCAACGTTTCATCCAACACCATCCCACGTACGTTAAACAGAAGCTGCTGCAAATGTACAGTGAGTGAGTCAGTGAGGAGAAACGGAAATTAGTTCATGGCTTGTGTCAAACTATTCATTGTTCACACACACACACGCATGTTGCCCTCCCTTCCTCCCTGACAGCTGATTTATGGCTTTCATTTGTTGTCATATTTCTGGCGTTGCCCATTTCTCTCTCACGTTCACCATCCTCAGTATGTTTTTTAAAAGAAAATAACAGCAGACTGAATACAAGGACACAGTGCCATCGCAGAGTCTGGATGTATATAATAATAATAAATTTTATTTAATGGGCGCCTTTCAGACATCTCAAGGACACCATACATAGTAATCGGAATAACATATAATCGGAATATAACAAGTAATAAAGACATCACAGAGACACAAATTAAAAACAGAATTCAATCCAAAAACAGAAAATCAAAAACACAGTGTGAAGAGAGAGCAGCGGCAGCCAAAGCGCGCCAGCGTCCACTCTCTCTTCACGGCAGCCATCTTGGACACAGACCTACAGGACTACAATTAGACAAAAAAATCATCCCCCCACAGTGGATAGCACTGTGGAGGAAGGCACAATGTCCAGTCCCCATCCCATGTTCACCCCAAAGTCAGGCCTATTGAGGCCACCGCAATTGCCTCTACGGAGGCCCGTTGTCCCTGGCCGTTCTCACCGGGTGGTCTTGCCCCGGCGTCGGGAGAGTCCTTTCGGCGGCTGGGCCACCTGGAACGGCCACTTCCCGGTTGGAGCCCGCGGCTGCCGAAGCCGACAAGGCTGCGCCGGTTTGGAGCTCCCAGGCTCCCGATGTTAAAGTCGGCTTCTGCGATACAATACGATACGATATGACACGGTCCGATATGATACAATACGATAGACTACATTATAATATGATACCATACGATAGAACTTTATTTATCCCAGGAGGGATATTTAAGAATAAGGAGTAAGCCATTTAGAACGGAGACGAGGAAACACTTTTTCACACAGAGAGTGTTGAGTCTGTGGAATTCTCTGCCTCAGAGGACGGTGGAGGCAGGTTCTCTGGATGCTTTCAAGAGAGAGCTAGACAGGGCTCTTAAAAATAGCAGAGTCAGGTGATATGGGGAGAGGGCAGGAACGGGGTACTGATTGGGGATGATCAGCCATGATCACAGTGAATGGCTGTGCTGGCTCGAAGGGCCGAATGGCCTCCTCCTGCACCTATTGTCTATTGAGGGAAATTAAAGTGACGAGTGGAAAAGATTGGGGATGAGCAAAGATTGGGGGTGGGGGGGAGGAGTCAGTCCACGACAGTCGGGGGAGGAGTTGTGCAGTTTGAAAGCCACAGTGAAGAAGGATCAAGAAGGAACTGCAGATGCTGGAAGGTCGAAGGTACACAAAAATGCTGGAGAAACTCAGCGGGTGCAGCAGCATCTATGGAGCGAAGGAAATAGGTGATGTTTCGGGCCGAAACGTCGCCTATTTCCTTCGCTCCATAGATGCTGCTGCACCCGCTGAGTTTCTCCAGCATTTTTGTGTACCTAGTGAAGAAGGATCTCCTTCTTGAGACTGTTCACCTTGTTTTAGTTTAGTTTTAGAGATAGAACGTGGAAACGGGCCCTTCGACCCACCGAGTCCGTACCGACCAGCAATCCGCGCACACTAGCACTATCCTACACACACTAGGGACAATATTACATTTAT
This sequence comes from Amblyraja radiata, assembly GCF_010909765.2. NCBI lineage: Eukaryota > Metazoa > Chordata > Chondrichthyes > Rajiformes > Rajidae > Amblyraja > Amblyraja radiata. The sequence goes on along the minus strand of NC_045965.1, from coordinate 1,000,891 downwards.
ACCAAGCCAAGTAACCTACAAACATGCACGTCCTTGGAGTGTGGGAGGACACCGCATATCTCGGAGAAAACCCGCATAGGTCACGGGGAGAACGTGCAAACTCTGTACAGACAGCACCCGTTGTTGGGATCGAACCCGGGTCTCTGGCGCTATAAGGCAGTAGCTCTACCACTGCGCCACCGTGCCCCGCACCATGCCCGTGCTGCCGTATTTAAGGCATGCTGAGGCAGTTGTTGCTGCATTACAAAGAACATTGCACAGTACAGCAGAGGGACAGGCCTTTAGACTTAAGAGATACAGCGTGGAAACAGGCCCTTCGGCCCACCGAGTCCATGCTGACCAGCGATCACACCAAACACTAACACTATCCAACACACTAGGGACAATATACAGTTTCAACCTACAAACCCGTACATCTTTGGAGTGTGGGGAGATACCAGAGCACCTGGAGAAAGCCCACGCAGTCACAGGGAGAACGTACAAACTCCGTACAAACAGCACCCGCAGTCAGGATCGAACCCGGGTCTCTGGTGCTGTGAGACCGCAACTTTACCGCTGCACCACCATGCCACACGTTTAAGCTCATTCGAGCAGTGGTTCTTAACCTTTATGGCATACGTACACGCATACGCGAACTAAATACTGTATGTAGCATCTACCTTTGTTAGCTTCCTAAACATGGGCTCAACAAATGGATATGTTATTTATGACTCCTTCATGGCCCCCGGTAAAGCCCCAAGCGACCTCCCCAATGGGGGTCCCCACCTCCAGGTTAAGAACCACTGGTTTCGAGTATTGGGTGCAGCTTGGGTTGCCCCATTACAAGAAGGATGTGGAGGCTTTGGAAAAGGTGCAGGAGGCTGCGCCTGTGTTGCTCGATGCTCTATGAATGCAAAACAAAGAATGTGACTGCATCTCAGTACATGTGCCTAGAGTACCATTGAACCATGGAGTGGCAGGTACAGGGCACCTGAACGTGGGAGGATATGTGAACTTACACTTGACAGCATTTGAGGACGTCAAATAATGCGACACGATAGCGATTGAATAACATATTTGGTGCGGAGGCACATATATATATATATATCACCGTCGAGAAAACAGACATTATCCATTTCCTGAGGCTTGCTAGCCTCACAAAAATAATATCCTGCGTCACTAAACCCCTATTAGGATGAGTAATAATAATCTTGTTTTTCAAATAACTGGAAGTGGCAAAAGAAACCCTATGTAACAGTTGTGGCTCCTAATGCATTGTGGAACGGCGTAAATTGAAATATAAATCAAAATATAAAGTCGGAAGTCTGAAGAAGGGTCCCGACCCGAGACCTCACCTATTCTGGAGACACTGAAGATAGACACAAAATGCTGGAGTAACTCAGCGGGACAGGCAGCATCTCTGGAGAGAAGGAATGGGTGATGTTTCGGGTCGAGACTGAAGATCGGTCTGAAGAAGGGTCTTGACCTGAAACGTCACCCATTCCTTCTCTCCAGAGATGCTGCCTGTCCCGCTGAGTTACTCCAGCATTTTGTGTCCATCTTCGGTGTAAACCAGCATCTGCAGTTCTTTCCTACATCTAAAGAGATGCATGGCCGGCAAATTTTAGCCAATATAAGCTCTTCAGCAAAATAAAATGTATCATATTAGCGCAATATCTATGGATTTATTGATTTTATTGTGTTACTTTGCAGTAAGTTTGACTTATTATATGTGGAATTTGTTGAACAAGCTGAATAATGAATGGACATGATGGATCACATACTACACAACAGCACAGGAACAGGCCCTTCAGCCCACAATGTCCATGGATAAACTAACCTCCTCTGTCTCCATGTGATCCATATCCCCCCATTCCCTACATATCCATGTACTTATCTAAAAGCCCCTCAAACACCACTTGAAGTGAGAGGGAGAGCTTTATGGGCGATTTTTTCGGCAACTGCTGGCGAATGGACCCCCTTACGACAATGTCTACAACAATGTCTACAACAATGTCTACAACAATGTCTACAACAATGTCTACAACAATGTCTACAACAATGTCTACAACAATGTCTACAACAATGTCTACATCAACCTACCTGCTAGTCGACATCCAGCTACGGCAAGCTACCGACAACCGGTGACTATTGGGACGTCCACCTACGACCACACCTACAGCAACCTACGTCCACCCGCAACAACCTACGTCAAGGTACGACAATTCAGTCGCCGGTACCTGTCGCCGGTTGACGTAGGTTGACGTAGGTAGTCGCCAATGGAATTCATCGGTCAGCACCGGCGACAACCAATGTCACCTGGCGACAACCTACGACAGCACCTACAACAGGAGAAGTCATGCTACGCTCATATGCGTCAAAGCCACTGTTGCCTAAAAATGTTCAACATGGTTAAAATTTTGCAGCGATCAGAAAGACGCTACGACTCTTTGCACGACTGAGGAGACTAGACACGACTATATACACATCCCAGCGACCATCGGCGTACATGTGGCGACAGCCAAGTCGCCTGTAGTCGCCTAAAAAATCGCCTAAGTGGGACAGGCACTTAAGGAGATACCCTTGCAAGTCTAACCTCTGAAAGAACACATGAGCCATCTCCATCCCCGGGAGCATCTCTCTACTTGGACCATATAACCATATAACAATTACAGCACGGAAACAGGCCATCTCGGCCCTACAAGTCCGTGCCGAACAACTTTTTTCCCTTAGTCCCACCTGCCTGCACTCATACCATAACCCTCCATTCCCTTCTCATCCATATGCCTATCCAATTTATTTTTAAATGATACCAACGAACCTGCCGCCACCACTTCCACTGGAAGCTCATTCCACACCGCTACCACTCTCTGAGTAAAGAAGTTCCCCCTCATGGTACCCCTAAACTTCTGTCCCTTAATTCTGAAGTCATGTCCTCTTGTTTGAATCTTCCCTATTCTCAAAGGGAAAAGCTTGATCACATCAACTCTGTCTATCCCTCTCATCATTTTAAAGACCTCTATCAAGTCCCCCCTTAACCTTCTGCGCTCCAGAGAATAAAGACCTAACTTATTCAACCTATCTCTGTAACTTAGTTGTTGAAACCCAGGCAACATTCTAGTAAATCTCCTCTGTACTCTCTCTAGCTATGGGCATCCCATAATATTTTGTACTAAGCTTGTTTTATGATTAGTTTAGTTTAGAGATACAGTGCGGAAACAGGCATGTTGGCCCACTGAGTCTGCACTGACCAGCGATCCCCACATATTAACACGATCGCACCAGGGACAATTTTACATTGATACCAAGTAGATAATTCACCTACGAACCTCTGCATCTTTGGAGTGTGGGAGGAAACCGAAGGTCTCAGAGAAAACCTACGCGGGTCACGGGGAGAACGTACAAACTCCATGCAGACAGCACCCGTAGTTGGGATCGAGCCCGGGTCTCTGGCGCTGTAAGTGCTGTAAGGCAGCAACTCTACCGCTATGCCACCATTGAGCTTTTTTTCGTTTAAGGTCATTAGAGATAGGAGAAGAATTAAACCATTTGGGCAATCAAATCTACTCCACCATGGCTGATCTATCTCTCCCTCCTAACCCCATTCTCCTGCCTTCTCCCCATAACCCCTAACACCCGTACTAATCAAGAATCTATCTGTCTAAGACCATTCCTTCTCTCCAAACTTCAGCTAGCCCTTGCTATCTCTCACCATCTGCTTCCCCTTTCTCCCACTAGACTTACTGTCTCCACCACCATTCTATCTCTGTCCCGCCCCCTCCCCTGGCATCAGTCTGAAGAAGGGTCTCGAGCCGAAAAGTCACCCATTCCTTCCTTCCAGAGATGCTGCCTCACCCGCTGAGTTACTCCAGCATTATGTGTCTACCTAAGAATCTATCTATCCCTGCCTTAAAAATATCCATTGACTTGGCCTCCACAACCTTCTGTGTCCTCTGGTCCTCAACTACCCTACTCTGGATAAAAGACTGCAGCCACCCGATCTATTCCCCTCATGTTTTTGTACACCACTACAAGATCACCCCTCATCCTCCTGCGCTCCATGCAATGGGCTCCATGAAAGTTCTGGCCTGCTCAATTATTTAGTAATTTGCTGGTAAATGCGACTAGCAACTACTGCAGAGCAGAGAGATGATTTGAATAGAGGTCTGCGGAAGGGTCTCGACCCAAAACGTCACTTATTCCTTTTCTCCAGAGATGCTGTCTGACCCGCTGAGTTACTCCAGCTTTTTGTGTCTCTCTTCCTCAAATTTGAATGTGCAGTTTTAGGCCTGAATCTAAGGTGCCTGCTTGTGGTGTCGATAGGTTTTCACTTTTGTTACTTGGTAAGACATATAGCAAGAACAGAGCTTCCAAACGACTATCCTTTATTGAAAGTGCACAAAACTAAAATGACAGCAGTGTGTGATGCACAAAATGCATCAAAATTCACTCCATGTGTTTCTCTTAGTTCTTAAAGGTACACACGCAAAGTTTAGATCAGTTTGGTTTACTTTAATATGATGACGTGTATCACCGAGGTACAGAGAAAGGCTTTTTTGTTAGATGCTATCCAATCAGTGGAAATAAAAAGCTTCATTACAATCGTGCTGTTTACAGTGTACAGATACAGGATAACGGGAATAATGTTTAGTGCTAGATAAAGTCCAGTAAAGTCTGATTTATGATCGTCAAAGGGTCTCCAATGAGGTAGATGGTAGCTCAGGACCACTCTCTAGCTGTTGAAAGGATGGTTCAGTTGCCTGATAACAGCTGGGAAGAAACTGTCCCTGAATCTGGAGGTGTACGTTTTCACACTTCTGTACTTTTTGCCTGATGGGAGAGGGGAGAAGAGGGAGTGGCCCGGGTGAGACTGGTCCTTGATTATGCTGCTGGCCTTGCCGAGGCAGCATGAGGTACAAATGGAGTCAATAGATTGCAAGGTGTTCCCTTTATAAAACTAGAAATCCCATATCATCAATATCAACAATAAGCGTTTTTCCATCAGCAGTAGGTCTACTCAATAACCAAAAATCTGTAGCCTCCTTTTGCTCTGGTATTTAATTTAATTCACATGTTTAATCAAAAATGTTTTATTATTAAAGTTTCATGTGTCGTTCCTAGCTGTCACTGTATGTCATGTTGTCACTTGTGGGCGGAGCACCAAGGCAAATTCCTTGTATGTGAATACTTGGCCAATAAACTTATTCATTCATTCATTCATTTATCAACCATCTAAATACAATATAAATTATATGCTGTAAGTAACTCAATATTTACCAACACAGAATAATTAATAATTATTAAATTATCAAAAAACATCATATCTGTTCATTTGCAACAACAAACTATATTATTCCGCAGACAGGCACAAAAGGCGAGAGTTACTCAGCAGATCAGACAGCATCTCGTGTCTGTCCCGCTGAGTTACTCCTGCTTTGTGTGTCTATCTTGGTTTAAACTAGCATCTGCAGTTTCTGCAACATCTGATATATTATTCAGCATCTGATCCTGATATAAACAGAATAAATCACTTCTCCATATGGCTTTACATATAAAACATCTTACATCTTGTACTAATACATAATGTTGTGGGCGGCACGGTGGTGCAGTGGTAGAGTTGCTGCCTCACAGCGCCAGAGACCAGGGTTCCATCCGGACTACGGGTGCTGTCTGTACGGAGTTTGTACGTTCTCCCTGTGGCCTGCGTGGGTTTTCTCCGGGTGCTCCGGTTTCCACCCACATTCCATAGACATGCAGGTTTTGCCGGTTAACTGTGAAAATGTGTAAATTGTCCCCAGTGTGTAGGGCAGCGTTAATGTGCGGGTGTCGCTGGTCGGGGAGAACTGGGTGGGCCGAAGGGCCTGTTTCCGCGCTGCATCTCCAAAACTAAAAACTAAAGACTGCAACTCCCTTGCCACAACTGTATCATCCCACAAGTGATGTGAGATTCAGTCGCTGAGTTAAAAGAGATACAGAAGGTTTAATTTAGTTTAGTTTAGTTTAGTTTGGAGATACAGCACGGAAACAGGCCTTTTGGCCCACCGGGTCCGCACCGACCAGCGATCCCCGCACATTAACACTATCCTACACCCACTAGGGACAATTTTTATATTTACCAAGCCAATTAACCTACAAACCTGTACGTCTTTGGAGTGTGGGAGGAAACCGAAGATCTGGGAGAAAACCCACGCAAGTCACGGGGAGAAATGTACAAACTCCGTACAGACAGCACCCGTAGTCGGGATCGAACCCGGGTCTCCGGTGCTGCATTCGCTGTAAGGCAGCAGCTCTACCGCTGCGCCACCATGACATCCCGTCTAATCTGGGGGACAGGAAGGTGATCACCTGCGATGAATTTATTGTAACGCTGTTAGTGACAGACTAATCTTGTTTTCTATTTGGCTCCACCTCTCTCTCTGTCCCTCCCACACCCAAGTCCTACCAACTACTAAGTCGTCTTGTCGGTACTTGTTTTCACCTCGCCCACAGCTAACAATGGCCTGTTTCCTTGGTAGACAAAAATGCTGGAGAAACTCAGCGGGTGAGGCAGCATCTAAGCAAAGGAAATAGGCAATGTTTCGGGTCGAGACCCTTCTTCAGACTGATGTCAGGGTGGGTGGGGGGGGGGGGGTGGGAAGAAGAAAGGAAGAGGTGGAGACAGTAGGCCCAGGGAGAGCTGAGAAGGGGAGGAGAAAGTAGGGACTGCCTGAAATTGGAGAAGTCAATGTTCATACCGCTGGGGTACAAACTGCCCAAGCGAAATATGAGGTGCTGCTCCTCCAATTTACGGTGGTCCTCACTCTGGACATGGAGGAGGCCCAGGGCAGAAAGGTCAGATTCGGAATGGGAGGGGGAGTTGAAGTGCTGAGCCACCGGGAGATCAGGTTGGTTATTGCGGACCAAGCGGAGGTATTGGGCGAAGCGATCGCCAAGCCTGCGCTTGGTCTCACCGATGTAGATCAGCTGACACCTAGAGCAGCGGATGCAATAGATGAGGTTGGAGGAGGTGCAGGTGAACCGCACCCGCTGAGTTTCTCCAGCATTTTAGTCTACCTTCGATTTTCCAGCATCTGCAGTTCCTTCTTCAACACATGGCCTGGTTCCTGCATCATCGTTACGTTTTTGCATATCCTTCATTCATTTGTTCTATATCTCTCTATATCACCGTCCACAGGTATATCTCTTGTTTCCCTTTCCCCTGACTCCCAGTCTCAAGAAGGGACTCGACACGAAACGTCATCTATTCCTTCTCTCCAGAGATGCTGCCTGACCTGCTGAGTTACTCCAGTTTTGTGTGTCTATCTTGGGTTTAAATCAGCACCTGCAGTTCATTCTCTGTATGGCTTTACATATAAATAATCTTACATCTTGTACTAGTACATAACTTTGTGGGTGGCACGGTGGCGCAGCGGTAGAGTTGCTGCCTTACAGCGCCAGAGACCCGGGTTGGATCCTGACTATGGGCGCTGTCTGTACACAGATTGTACATTCTCCCTGCTTGGAGGATAGTTACTGTACCTAACATTGGACAATCCAATAAGATGATCAATTAGTTATGAGCCAGTGTGAATGAGAGGAGGGATGTTTGAAGAGGATTTAGGCAGGGGAGCTGCTGGTGTGAATAATATGGTCAATGATGGGGATAAATCTGTTTCTGCAGTTCGATATTTACTGATCTGACACAAGACTTGCATCGGGACATCCATGAATCTTGTACTTGGTTCCATGGCAATTTTCTTCTCTCCTGTACCAGGGATCTTATTAATTTAGCTCGGAAGACACTTTGAACAGTGTAAACGTGGGGATACATGTGGATTCTTAAGATGCCTAATGATTATTGGGGTTACATTTCCCTGGTGGAGACTATCCCCCCCCCCCCTCCACCACCTCCCCACCCTCTTTCCCACCCTCCAGACTAGGTCGGAGTGTCAACTTTAGTTTAGAGATACAGTGCGGAAACAGGTCCTTTGGCCCACTGAGTGGGCGCCCCACACACTTACACTATCCTACACACATGAGGGTAAAACATTAAAATCAAGTCAATTAACCTACAGACTTGCACATCTTTGTAGTGTGGGGGGAAACCAGAGCACCCGGAGAAAACCCACGGGGGTCACGTGGGGACGTGCATGCAGCACCCGTAGTCAGGATTGAACCTGGGTCACTGGCGCTGTAAGGCAGCAATTCTACCACTGCGCCACCGTGCCGCCCTGTGGTATTTGAAGCCCCTTCACTTGAGCCGAGGTTCATGCTGCCTTTGGGAAGCTTTTCAATGAACAGATTATCACCGATGATTATTCGAACATACGGACGCCACCAGTTTCATTAACAAAGGCCTTCTGTTGCAGTTTCCCAGGCCTGTAATTCAGCACATCACTGTGCCTCTTGCAAGCTGACATCAAATAACCAGGTATCTCCCTCCAATATCCACCGCATTAAATGCTATAATATTGCAAGCAAACGTCTTGAATGATGGGGTGGGACATTCTTAGGAATCTAGTTGAAAATTCATCCCTTCTGTCATCCCTTGTCTTATAGAAACATATAAAATGATAAAAGGACTGGACAAGCTAGATGCAGGAAAAATGTTCCCAATGTTGGGCGAGTCCAGAACCAGGGGCCACAGTCTTAGAACAAAGGGGAGGTCATTTAAGACTGAGGTGAGAAAAAACTTTTTCACCCAGAGAGTTGTGAATTTGTGGAATTCCCTGCCACAGAGGGCAGTGGAGGCCAAATCACTGGATGGATTTAAGAGAGAGTTAGATAGAGCTCTAGGGGCTAGTGGAGTCAAGGGATATGGGGAGAAGGCAGGCACGGGTTATTGATTGGGGACGATCAGCCATGATCCCAATGAATGGCGGTGCTGGCTCGAAGGGCCGAATGGCCTCCTCCTTAACCTATTGTCTATGTTTCTATGTTTCTATGCCAGTTGGCTGGAAAGAAAATGTACTGAGCTATATTTCCGGTATCCAGGGCCCATTATTTTGTGATGGTATTGCCTACCAACGCCTACGATGAATTAAATATCATTATTTGGCTTTAGGGCGATCCAGAGAGACTGTGGTAGAGTCACCTCTGCATTTACATAGAATATAGAGCACGATGGTGCAGCGGTAGAGTTGCGGCCTCACAGCGCCAGAGACCCGGGTTCAATCCTGACTAGGATCGAACTCGAAGGAAACCGGAGCACCCGGAGAAAACCCACGCGGTATTGGGGAGAACGTACAAACTACGTACAGACAGCACCCGTAGTCAGGGTCGAACCCTTGTCTTATGCTGCGTGAGGCAGCAACTCTACCGCTGCATCACTGTGCCGCTACGGAACGGTGGTTGTCATTGGAAATCATATCAACGACACAGGGCTCAGCGACACAACCCTCAAACTTGTGTAAGAAGGAACTGCAGATGCTGGTTTAAACTGAAGACAGACACAAAAAGCTGGAGTAACTCAGCGGGACAGGCAGCACCTCCGGAGAGAAATGAATGGGTGACGCTTCGGGTTTCGGGTCGAGACCCTCCTTCAGTCTGAAGAACGGTCTGACGAAGGGCCTTGACTTGAAACGTCGTCCATTTGTGTCTATCAACCCTTACACTTGTTTGATCTGCAAATTGAGAGGATGCATTTGTGGCGCCTTCATGCCTGCGTTGGTTTTGCATGCAGCCCGTCACCGCTGGCCACTCGCCAACAGCCTCACGAGAAGGTCCAGCCACAAGAGCCCAAGAACAACTCCAAGGTCAGATGCACTCATTGGCCTTATCTACACATGGGTGAGGATGTAGGTAAAGGGGGCTTGTGGAATCAACGTGACACGTGGTGTCTGGCTCAGCTCAATGTTGTTTGTTCTTTGCTTTCTGTCCTGAGAGAACAGCCAAAGAGTTAACAAAAGCGACTTTAAGTTCCCGTTTTGGTTTTACCCAAAGTGCTGGAGTAACTCAGTGTGTCAGGCAGCATCTCTGGAGATAATGGATACTAACTTCATAAGATCATAAATCATAGGAGCAGAATAAGGCCATTCGGCCCATCAAGTCTACTCCGCCGTTCGATCATGGCTGATCTATCTCTCCCTCCTAACCTCATTCTCCTGCCTTCTTCCCATAACATCTGACACCCGTATTAATCAAGAATCTGTCAGTTTCCGCCTTAACAATATCCATTGACTTGGCCTCCACAGCCGTCTGTGGCAATGAATTCCACAGATTCACCACCCTCTGGCTAAAGAAAATCCTCCTTATCTCCTTCCTAAAGGTACGTCCTTTAATTCTGAGGCTCTGACCTCTGGTCCTAGACTCTCCCACTAGTGGAAACATCCTCTCCACATCCATTCTTTCCAGTTTCAATAAGGTTGCCACTCATCCTTCTAACTCTTGCGATAGTTGACATTTCAGGTCGGGTCCCTGCTTCGTCCTAACTGCAGTGGTGGGACGGGGTGATGGGAGAAACTGGAAGCGTGGAGATGAAACAGGGCAAATTTGGGCTGGCAACAGATGACTTTACAGGTGGCAAGGTAGCACGGCAGCAAGGTTGCCACCTTACAGAGACCTGGGCTCGATCCTAACTACGGGTGCTGTCTGTACGGAGTTTGTACGTTCTCCCCGTGACCTGCGTGGGTTTTCTCTGGGAGCTGGTTTCCTCCCACACTCCAAAAATATGCAGGTTTGTAGGTTAATTGGCTTGGTATAAGCGCAAATGCTATGAGAATTTCAGGGACGTATCACTGATGGGGATGAGTCAGAGTATAGAAGAGAGATCGAGCAACTGTCCATATGGTGCCAGCGCAATAACATGGTCCTCAAAACCAGCAAAACCAAGGAACTGATTGTGGACTTTGGAAGGAGTAGGAGGGGGACCCACAGTCCCGTTTATATCAACGGGTCGATGGTTGAAAGGGTCAAGAGCTTCAAATTCCTGGGCGTACACATCTCTGAAGATCTTTCCTGGTCAGAGAACACTAATGCAATTATCAAGAAAGCTCATCAGCGCCTCTACTCCTGAGAAGTTTACGGAGAGTCGGTTTGTCAAGGAAGACTCTCTCTAACTTCTACAGGTGCACAGTAGAGAGCATGCTGACCGGTTGCATCGTGGTTTGGTTCGGCAACTTGAGCGCCCTGGAGAGGAAAAGACTACAAAAAGTAGTAAACACTGCCCAGTCCATCATCGGCTCTGACCTTCCTTCCATCGAGGGGATTTATCACAGTCGCTGCCTCAAAAAGGCTAGCAGCATCATCAAAGACCCACACCATCCTGGCCACACACTCATCTCCCTGCTACCTTCAGGTAGAAGGTACAGGAGCCTGAAGACTGCAACAACCAGGTTCAGGAATAGCTACTTCCCCACAGCCATCAGGCTATTAAACCTGGCTCGGACAAAACTCTGAACATTAAAAACCATTATCTGTTATTTGTACTTTATCAGTTTATTTATTCATGTGTTTTGTAGTCAATGCCTACTATGTTCTGTTGTGCTGAAGCAAAGCAAGAATTTAATTGTCCTATCAGGGACACATGACAATAAACTCTCTTGAACTTGAACTTGAACTTGAGAATGCAGGGTGACTTGGACAAGTTGGGGGAGTGGGCAGCGCATGGCAGATGAAGTTTAATGTGGATAAATGTGAGGTTATCCACTTTGGTAGCAAAAACAGGAAGGCAGATTACTATCTAAATGGCGTCAAGTTGGGAAAAGGGGAAGTACAACGGGATCTGGGGGTCCTTGTTCATCAGTCTATGAAAGTAAGCATGCAGGTACAGCAGGCAGTGAAAAAAGCGAATGGCATGTTGGCCTTTATAACAAGAGGAGTCGACTATAGGAGCAAAGAGGTCCTTCTGCAGTTGTACAGGGCCCTAGTGAGACCACACCTGGAGTATTGTGTGCAGTTTTGGTCCCCTAATTTGAGGAAGGACAATCTAGCTATTGAGGGAGTGCAGCGTAGGTTTACAAGGATAATTCCCGGGATGGCGGGACTGTCATATGCTGAGAGAATGGAGCAGCTGGGCTTGTACACTCTGGAGTTTAGAAGGATGAGAGGGTTTTCTCCGGGTGCTCCGGTTTCCTCCCACATTCCAAAGGCGTGCAGGTTTGTAAGTTAATTGGCTTGGCATAAATGTATAATGTGTGTAGGATAATGTTAATGTGCGGGGATTGTTGGTCGGTGCGGATTCGGTGGGCTGAAGAGCCTGTATCTCTAAAGTCTCAAGTCTAAAGTCTACATAGGGTCATATAGTAGTCAACGTAACTTTGTTACTTTTTTGCATATATTTCATTCATTTGTTCTATATCTCTCTATATCACCGTCTATATCTCTCGTCTCCCTTTCCCCTGACTCTCGACCCGAAACATCACCCATTCCTTCCCTCCGGAGACGCTGCCTGTCCCGCTGAATTACTCCAGCATTGTGTGTCTATCTTCGGTTTAAAGCAGCATCTGCAGTTCCCTCCTACCCAGTAGTCATAGGGGGTTCAGCTCCATTTAGAGCCAAGTTGAGGAGCTGAGGTTTATAGAGGGTGGAGAATGGCAGCTCCCAGGAAAGCAACTTGAAGAGGCTTGTTGACAGGTTGGTCAGTTTTATTACTTTCTTTTAGTTTAGTTTAGAGATACAGCGCGGAAACAGGCCCTTCGGCCCACCGAGTCCGCACCGACCAGCGATCCCAGCACACTTACACTATCCTACACACACTGGGGACAATTTACACATAAACCAAGCCAATGAACCTACAAACCCGTACGTCTTTGGAATGTGGGAGGAAGCCGAAGATCTCGGAGAAAACCCACGCAGGTCACGGGGAGAACGTACAAACTCCACACAGACAGCGCCCGTAGTCAGGATCGAACCCGGGTCTCCGGCCATGCAAGCGCTGTAAGGCAGCAACTCTACCACTGCACCACCATGACCCCACACTGATTATTACATTTATTACGTGTGAATATGGGAAATAAACGCACGCTGACAGGACAACATCACCCATCTATTCCTGATATGGTCACAATAAAGTATGTGGTATTTTGTAATGTAAATGGACAAGCTTTGGGCTGTGGATTGCAACGGCTGTTTTACCTGTAAATATTTACACATGGAAGGTTGCAGACGAGTATATTTACACCAACATCAAGTAATGGACAGAAAGTGTTATCATTAATAATCAAAGTCTTTGTCATGAAAATATGAGATCAACACAAAAATAGACGGAAGGAATTGAGGCCATGAGACATAATATTAACAAGAGACAAGGAAGGAACTGCTGATGCTGGTTTACACCGAAGATAGACACAAAATGCTGGAGTAACTCAATGGGTTTCTGGAAAGAAGGAAGAGGTAAAATAGGTTTTATTATTAATGTTTAATGTTTTATGTGTCGTTTCTAACTGTCACTGTATGTCATGTTGTCACATGCGGGCGGAGCACCAAGGGAAATTCCTTGTATGGGAGTAATTGGCCAACAAGCTTATTCATTTCATAACAAGTTAGATCGAGACCCTTCTTCAGACTGAGAGTCAGGGGAAAGGGAGACGAGAGATATAGATGTTACATAGAACAAATGGATGAAAGATATGTAACAAGTAACGATGACCTTTGTTGGCAGTAGGTGAGGTGATCACGAGTTATACAGATAGAGAAACTCACCAGGACCACAGTGAAAAAGGTACAATGACTAGGGTGAGGGGAATTGGCGGAGAGAGAGGGAATGCAAGTGTTACTTGAAGTTAGAGAAATCAAAATTCATACTGAAGGTAGATACAAAAAGCTGAAGTAACTCAGTGGGTCAGACAGCATCACTTGAGAAAAGGAATAGGTGTTGTTTCGGGTCGAGACCCTTCTTCAGACTGAGATTCCGGGGAAAGGGAAACGAGAGATATAGACGGTGATAGACAAATGAATGAAAGATATGTAAAAAAGTAATTGTGATAAAGGAAACAGGCCATTGTTAGCTGGGGGTGTAGGTGAAAATGAGTGACTGACAATGAGAACGAACTACGTTGGAATGGTCAGACTCATCATGCAACGGCGAAAGCAACAGGTGTCCTAAACTTTCTGAGACGCAACTTTCATCATTGTTCAACTTCTATCAAGGAGAAGTTATACTTCACCCTCGTTAGACCTCATTTGGACTGAGTTGCAGTTGCAGCATGGGATCGATACACAAATTCTTCCATCGAACTTGTCCAAAGACAGGCAGCTCGATTTGTTACAAATACCTATAAGAGAGAAGCAAGTGTTACCAAACTTCTGAATTCACTGGTCGGGGTGGAACCCTCTCCAAGACAGACGTGAAGCTAATCGTTTGACCTGTTTTTACAAAATGTTAAATGGTCAGCTCGACATAGATTACCAAACCTACACCAAACCTATTAGGAGCAGATAAGGGCATTCGATCCAATATGAGATACCAGCTACCAAGACAGATGTATACAGCAATTCATTCTTCCCCCGCACAATTAAAACATGGAATAGTCTTCACCCTACCATAGTTAAGGACCTGTCCCACTTACATGTCCTTGGCAGGCAAATTACGCGACCTCGTGGTCGCATTGAGTCGCGATGGTCGAGCGAAGGTCGGGCGCGATTACATGCGTACGCACAGCCGTCTGGAGCGCGTGACTTCATTTGATGAGAGACACAAAATGCTGGAGTAACTCAGCGGGACCGGCAGCGTCTGTGGAGAGAAGCAATGGGTGATGTTTCGTGTCGAGACTCTTCTTCAGTCTGAAAGAAGGGTCTTGACCCAAAACGTCACCCATTGCTTCTCTCCAGAGATGCTGCCGGTCCCGCTGAGTTACTCCAGCATTTTCTGTCCATCTTCAATTTTCTTGGCCCCGCTCTGTGAGTAGAGTGGGGGCGGATCCGGACCGCAACGGTCGTGAGTCCCAGGCCGAGTTCGGCGATCGTTTGCCTGCTTCTGCTGCTGTTGGAGGTGAGACGTTGCGTCGCGCCAGGGTCTTGGGCCTGTCCCACTTTGGCCGTCAGTTACGCGACAGGCCGTTGACGCGTGAAGATTTCGTTCACTACAAAAATTTCGGAGCACCGCGCGATACCACGCACAACTACATACCCCTCCGCACTTCTCAGTGGGACCGGCCCCGCGCAGCCACACGATGCCCGTGCGCCTCAACGTGACGACGAGGTCGCGTAATTTGCATGCCAAGGACACGTAAGTGGGACAGGCCCTTTACGCAACCAGACGCAACTAAATTTAAGGTACACAAAAATGCTGGAGAAACTCAGCGGGTGCAGCAGCATCTATGGAGTGAAGGAAATAGGTAACGTTTCGGGCCGAAACCCTTCTTCAAATTTAAGGTAGTTCTTCTGCTCCAAGAACCCTTTTTTGTTTAAGTCCACCCTCCGCCACCTCCAGTTTCAATTCCATTTGGAATATTTTGGACCAAGAACCAAGAACAAGACGACTTTGAAACATGTACAACGACTTGGATGGAGGAGGGATGGAGAGGGGGTACAAGGGTTCCTTGATCTTAGAAAAATCAATATTCATTTGATTTACTGTAAGCGAATATTCAAGCAAAATATGAGGTGCTGTCCCTTCAATTTGTGTTTGGCCTCACTCTGACAGTGGAGGAGGCCCAGGACACAAAGATCAGTGTGGGAATATATATATATAAGCATCTGGATAAACAGGGTCTGATTAGGAACAGTCAACATGGATTTGTGCCTGGAAGGTCATGTTTGACTAATCTTCTTGAATTTTTTGAAGAGGTTACTAGGGAAATTGACGAGGGTAAAGCAGTGGATGTTGTGTATATGGACTTTAGTAAGGCCTTTGACAAGGTTCCTCATGGAAGGTTGGTTAAGAAGGTTAAACTGTTGGGTATAAATGCAGGAATAGCAAGATGGATTCAGCAGTGGCTGAATGGGAGAAGCCAGAGGGTAATGGTGGATGGCTGTTTGTCGGGTTGGAGGCAGGTGACTAGTGGGGTGCCTCAGGGATCTGTGTTGGGTCCTTTGTTGTTTGTCATGTACATCAATGATCTGGATGAAGGGGTGGTAAATTGGATTAGTAAGTATGCAGATGATACCAAGATAGGGGGTGTTGTGGATAATGAAGAGGATTTCCAAAGTCTACAGAGTGATTTAGGCCATTTGGAAAAATGGGCTGAAAGATGGCAGATGGAGTTTAATGCTGATAAATGTGAGGTGTTACACCTTGGCAGGACAAATCAAAATAGGACGTACATGATAAATGGTAGGGAATTGAAGAATACAGTTGAACAGAGGGATCTGGGAATAACCGTGCATAGTTCCTTGAAGGTGGAATCTCATATAGATAGGGTGGTAAAGAAAGCTTTTGGTATGCTAGCCTTTATAAATCAGAGCATTGAGTATAGAAGCTGGGATGTAATGTTAAAATTGTACAAAGCATTGGTGAGACCAAATCTGGAGTATGGTGTACAATTTTGGTCGCCCAATTATAGGAAGGATGTCAACAAAATAGAGAGAGTACAGAGGAGATTTACTAGAATGTTGCCTGGGTTTCAACAACTAAGTTACAGAGATAGGTTGAATAAGTTAGGTCTTTATTCTCTGGAGCGCAGAAGGTTAAGGGGGGACTTGATAGAGGTCTTTAAAATGATGAGAGGGATAGACAAAGTTGATGTGATCAAGCTTTTCCCTTTGAGAATAGGGAAGATTCAAACAAGAGGACATGACTTCAGAATTAAGGGACAGAAGTTTAGGGGTAACATGAGGGGGAACTTCTTTACTCAGAGAGTGGTAGCGGTGTGGAATGAGCTTCCAGTGGAAGTGGTGGCGGCAGGTTCGTTGGTATCATTTAAGAATAAATTGGATAGGCATATGGATGAGAAGGGAATGGAGGGTTATGGTATGAGTGCAGGCAGGTGGGACTAAGGGGAAAAAATTGTTCGGCGCGGACTTGTAGGGCCGAGATGGCCTGTTTCCGTGCTGTAATTGTTATATGGTTATATGGTTATATGGAATGGGAGGGGTAGTTAAAATGTTTGGCAACCGGGAGATCGGGTATGTTTGGGCAGACTGAGAGAATGTGTTCCGTGAAACGATCGGCCAGTCTGGGCTTGGGCTCACCGATGTATAGACCACACCTGGAACAGCGGATACAGTAGATGTGTTTGGCTGAGGTGCAAGTGAACCTCTGCCGCACCCACCTAGTTACTTGTTCGCCAAGAGCTAATCAACATTGCCTTAGTGGAGAAACAAAGAACTTCAGATGCTGGGTAATACACAAAAGGTTACACAATGCTGGAGTGACCCAGCGGGTGAGGCAGCATCTCTGGAGAGAAGGAATGGGTGACGTTTTGGGTCGAGACCCTTCTTCAGACTAAGAGTCAGGGGAAATGGAAACGAGAGATATAGACAATGATGTCGAGAGATATAGAACAATGAATGAAAGATATGGAAAAAAGTAACAATGATGCAGGAAACAGGCCATTGTTAGCTGTTTGTTGGGTGAAAACGAGAAGCTGGTGCGACTTGGGTGGGGGAGGGATAGAGAGAGAGGGAATGCTGGGGTTACCTGAAGTTAGAGAACTCAATATTCATACCACTGGCCTGAAAGCTGCCCAAGCTAAATATGAGATGCTGTTCCTCCAATTTGCGTTTTGCCTCACTCTGACAATGGAGGAGGCCTAGGACAGAAAGGTCAGTGTGGGAATGGGAAGGAGAATTAAAGTGTTTGGCAGCCGGGAGATCAGGTAGGTTCAGGCGTGCTGAGCGAAGGTGTTCCGCAAAACGATCGTCCAGTCTGCGTTTGGTCTCGCCGATGTATAGGTGTCCACATCTTGAACAACGGATACAGTAGATGAGGTTAGAGGAGATGCAAGTGAACCCCTGCCTAACCTGAAAGGACTGTCGGGGTCCTTGAAACCTCAGCATCAGACCTATATCACAGTAGAAAATCAGTCACCTTTCCTAATGCTTGCAGCCTATGTATTTGTCAGGCAGCAGGGAAAAACATTAGCTGATGAGCTCAGGCTTTGGAATAATGAAACACTCACACAAAGTACACAGCTGGGGATGTGATTCATGCTCCTGAACTTGGAGCTCAGGCATTTAATAAATCAAAGCATTGAAGACTTCGAGGTGTTTATCATTCACCAACCCATGAAGACAAGGATTATAGTCCGATATAATTTATATAAAATTAGAACTTAAGAGGTTTGTTTAAAAAACACAGCTCATTTGTTGCTCTGGCTTCTTCAGACTGAAGGAGTAAAGAGTGCGTTCTTGGTTAATGGCAAGCAATTTCATCAACAATAAATTAATCTCTTGCCTCCAGGGCCTGTCCCACTGTACGAGGTCATTCCAGAGTTCATCCCGAGTGTTCCCCTGATTCAAACTCAGAGAATTTCCGGAGCGGCTCGTACGAGTAAAAGTAATCATTTTTTTCATCACAAGTATTTATTTACTCATGGACATTTTTTCCAGTGTTGAAAAAACGTCACGAGTTTACCGGATTTCCCGAGTACCTACTGTTACTCGTACGAGCCGCTACGTGACATCCACGACCTCCTACGCTGCGGACATTCTCCGAATTCGAATCAGGGGAAAACTCGGGAGAACTCTTGATTTACCTCGTACAGTGGGACAGGCCCTTAGTCTAATATATTAGCATCGCCAAGTTACAGGGCCTTGATTCCCACATGTTGCAATAATATGCAAAGAGCCACCACCATGCAATCGATGAGAATGGACAAATCCCTCTACTTCCTTACAAGACGTGGGAAGTTCAACATGTCCCCACCAACATCCACAGATGATTGCTGGTCGGCGTGGACTCAGTGGGCTGTTTCCGCACTATATCTCTGAAGCCTAAAATCTAAAGTCTACCCCCTGAGTAAAGAACTACCTGACATTCAATCTTTTCCTACACTTAAATAAGTTGAGCATGACTTTGAGTCCCATTCCAATCTATCCAGTGCAAATAGCCAATCCCAGTGCACCCATTTCACACTCTGTCACTGTAAATTACATGGGTTTGAGTCCCACTGCTTGGAATTTATTCCTAATGACTTTCACTGAAGAATCAATAACAGTTTGTGATTTCATCAATCCTGAATGTTTATGCTGTATCTTGGATTGTAAAGGGCCTGTCCCACTTGGCCGTCATTTGCGCCTCATTTACGCATCATATGTAAAATAGGTGGACGCGTTGTGACGCACGGGTTGTGGGACGGGCGCATGGGGAGGCGTGGAAGAGTGTGGAGTAGCGCGCGGTATCGCGCGGAGCTCCAAAATTTTGTCCTGCATGAAATCCTCGCGCGCCACCTGCGTGACGTATCGTATACGCACGCTGACGCATTGGGTACGCACGCTGATGCATTGGCGTGGCACGCTGGCGTCCCGACATCTCACGTGTATCACGTGGTGGCGCATGGTCACGTCACTATGCGTAACCATGTGTCGCTGCGTGCTGAAGTGTATTCTAATGATGTCATGCGCACCAGACGGCATGATGACGTGTGAATTGCGGGCGATGTCACGTGTAACGATGCGTCAACCTATTTTACATATGAGGCGTAAATGAGGCGTAAATGTCGGCCAAGTGGGACAGGCCCTTACGGAAGTTGCTAACTTTTCACATTGTGGTTGTCACAGCCATGCTTTACCATTGCACAGAATCCATTAGTAATAGAGCTCTTTCCACGTACAATTATATGAACTGACCTGGTAATTATGTCCACAAATAATATCACGCTGTAATAACTGGCCTTCCCTTTGATCCTTTGTGTGTCAAAACTCATCAGTTACCTCGCAAACAGATCATACTGTTAGTGCAGTGTAGCATTGGAGCGACACAGAGACAGAGAGAGAGAGAGAGAGAGAGGGGGAGGGGGAGGGGGGGAGATAGGGAGAGAGAGAGGGGGAAGAGAGAGGGAGAGAGAGGTAGAGAGAGAGGGAGAGATGGAGGGAGAGAGTGGAAGGGGGTGAGAGGGGGAGAGAGGGAGAGAAAGAGGGAGAGAGGTAGAGAGGGAGAGAGAGGGAGGGAGAGGGGGTGTGAGGGAGAGAGGGAGAGAGGGAGGGTGGGAGAGAGAGAGGGAGAGAGAGATGGAGAGATAGAGAGAGGGGGAGATAGAGAGAGGGGGAGATAGAGGGTGGGAGAGAGAGGGAGGGAGGGAGAGAAGGAGGGAGAGGGAGCGAGAGAGAGAGAGAGAGGGAGGGAGGGGGGAAGGGAGAGAGGCAGGGTGAGAGGTAGAGATGATTGGGAAGAGAAGGGGAGGAGTTGAAGGGGTGGAGGTGGAGCGTTGGAGAGCTGCGGAGATGAACACAGATGGAGGTGATTGCATTGAGCAGTGCGGAGCGGGAACAACAAGAAGACAAATAGCTGAGCAGGAAGCAGCCAAGTGTTGCCCGCCTCGGTGTGGCTGATGTTCCCATCAGGTGTGATTGATGAAGTAATATCAGTGATCATTGCCCGCTCCGTGCATGTTTGTGCCTTGCCCTTGGTCCAGCGCACACTCCCAATCTGAGGCCGTTTCACGAGGGGGTGATTAGATGCTTTATATTACTTTTGTTTGTAATTAGTGACGCTCGCTGGCGCCAGCTAATACAAACACGTTTACATCTTGTTCTGGTCACGCTGGGCCAAGTGGATGAAGTGCTGTCAGGGTGGGTGTGTGGGCGCAGGAGTAAGTGAATCATGTGGTGACAAGTTCTGTGAAACAGAGACAAGAACTCTGAGCTGTAACGCGTCCAGACCTCCACAACTCCACAACTCCAGCCCCATCCCTCAGCTGGAAGGCACCGACCCTTTGTTTTAATGGAAGCTGACATTTAAAATGGTCACTAAATTTTCCAGTAGCCTTCGAAACGTTAGACTTTAGAGATACAGCGTGGACACAGGACCTTCGGCCCATCAAGGGGGAGAGATAGCATTAGCAAGGAGGTGAGGAGGAACTTCTTTAGTCAGAGGGTGGTGAATACAGTGGGCGGAAATCCCGGGGTGGGGGGGGGGGGGGGGGGGCAGGTGGGACACGTCCCCCTCTGTTTTGAGAGATGGGGGGACAGTCCCCCTATCCCCCCAATTTTTTGTAATCCGGATTTTAAAACCCGGTGAAATCTCCGCTTTCCGCGAGACAGTGGGGGTGGGACTGATGATCGAGGGTGCCGAATGGACAAGAGGGACGTCGGTCAGCAGGCAATGGGGGCGGCACAGACCTGTGCCTCATCCACAGCCAGGATCGATCCCGGGTCTCAGGCGCTGTCCCGTCCCCACCCGAGTGCCCCCCCCTCCTGCCCGGGGTGGCCAGAGACGTCGGGAGTCAGACGGGCGCGGGTGCCCCCAGGCCCACAGCCAGCGCAGAAAAGCAGCGTTAAATCCAGTTCAACTCTGCCTGTCCCGCCAGGTTAACCTACAGCCCTGCCTGGACTTGCGGGAAATATGGCCCAGGTTTACAGCCAACGCGGAGAAGCAGCGCAGGTGTCCCATCAGTCCAGGAAGGGCTATAGGTTAACCCGGCGAGACAGGCAGAGTTGAGCTGGGTTTAGCACTGGATTGAGCCTCCGAAGCCTCGCGTGTGTGTGTGTGTGTGTGTGTGCGCATGCGCGCGCGGCTGCCGAGAAATTGTGTCCCCCCCTGTCCCCCGGTCCCCTCCATATTTTGATAGCAATTTCCGTGCCTGGGTGATTCTGTGGAACTCATTGCCACAGAGGGCTGTGAATGCCAAGTCACTGGATGTGTTTAAGGCAGAGATAGACAAATTCTTGATTAGAACGGGTGTCAAGGGTTATGGGGAGAAGGCAGGAAAATGGGATTAGGAGGCAGATATCAGCCATGATTGAATGGTGGAATAGACTTGATGGGCTGAATGGTCTAATTCTATCCTTGTGAACTTGTGAGTCGGTGCGTACACTAGCACTATCCTACACACTAGGGACAATTAACAATTTTACCAAAGCTTATTAACCTACAAACCTGCACGTCTTTGGAGTGTGGGAGGAAACCAGAGCACCCAGGGGAAAACCCACGCGGTCACGGGGAGAACGTGCAAACTCCGTACAGACAGCACCCGTAGTTAGGACGAACCCGGGTCTCTGGCGCTGTGGGACAGCAACTCTACTGCTGAGCCACCGTGCCGACCCTCGGAAGAGAAGGGAAAAGAGGAACGTCACTCGATCAGAGCGAGTCTTTACTCAGAGGGCGGTGAATCTGTGGAACTCTTTGCCACAGAAGGCTGTGGAGGCCAAGTCAGTGGATATTTTTGGTGAAGGCAGGAGAATGGGGTTTGGAGGGAGCGATAGATGAGCCATGATTGAACGGAGGAGTAGACTTGATGGGCCGAATGGCCTAATTCACATGACCTTAAGTCAACTACATACCAAACAGCCATTCAGGTCCCATTTGGGGCATTGTGTACAGTTTTGATCACCCAGTCTTAGGAAGGAGGTTGTTAAGCAGGAAAGTGCGCAGAGAAGTTTTACAAGGATGTTGCCAGGACTCGAGGGCCTGAGATAGTGGGCAGGCTAGAACTTTATTCCTTAGAGGAGGAGGTTGTGTGGTGACCTTATGGAAGTGTATTAGTTCTAGAGGGATATTGTTTTGAATTTCATGGTTCCGTTTCGGGACATATGACAATAAATCACTCTTGACTCTCGAGAGCAAGAACCCACAGTCCTCTACCCAGAGTAAGGGAATGAAGAAGCGGGTGACAAGGGTTTAATGTGAGAGGGGAATGATTTAATAGGAAGCTGAAGAGCATGTTATTCACTCAGAGGGTGGTGGGTATATTGTACGAGCTGTCAGAGGCTGTAGTTGAGGCAGGTACAATAACAGCAATAAGACAGTTGTGCAGGTACATGGTTAGGAAAGGTTTAGAGGGATATGGGCCAAACGTGACTAGTCTTACCTGGATCGCCGTTTGAAGCTCTGGAGTGTTGGGCCTGCTGCTTCAACATCGCAGAGCTGTGGTGTGTCGAGCTTCCAGCGCGGGCGGCGCTGACTTCAACATCGTGGAGTCCTGGGATCCCTTTGCCGAGGGCCGCCAGCGTGAATCTCCACCCAGCGCGGCCTGTGGACTTCGGGTGCCGCGGACTCCGGTAGGAAGTGGCTGATTCGGATTTCCAAGCTGCTGAGGTTGTTCTCACGTTCCGACATCGGAGTTCCATAATCCCAGCAAGAGGGCTTGAACATCGATCCGCCCGTAGTGGCGAAAGCGAGAGGTTCGGGTGCCTCCCGACCACGGGTGAATAACAGAGGACAACAAAGGAGAATTACTGAACTTTGGTGCCTTCCCTCACAGTGGGAAACTTTGATTCCGCTGTGAGGGGATGTCTACGTTGTTCTGTGTTCTTTTTTTTATTCGTATGTCTGTATGGTGACCACAAATTTCACTGTACCAATTGGTACATGTGACAAATAAATGTCTCTTGAATCTTGCCTTGTATGTACAAGGGCCTGTTTCTGTGCTGAATGACTCCATGGCTAAGACTGAAGGTTAAGTGTTTCTCTTTCCACAGATGCTGCCTGAGCTGCTGTGTTTTTCCAGCTTGTTCTGTTATTAATTTCGGAACATCTGTATTTTCTTGTGTGATTAGTACCAGTGCCTATTTTTGGACAAAAAAGTGCCAGTACGCCTGTCATTTAAAAATGAAGCATCATCCATCAACAGTGTTGTTGCCATGAATACACTTCCCTCTTCTATTTTGATTTTGTGACCATTCAACTAATTTAATAAACTTATGACTTACAGGTATAAAATTAACACATTAAAAAATGTATTTAAAGTTTTTTAAAACATTTTAGAGTGCCGGTGTACCATACATGTGTGTCAGAATAAAAAACGTTGATTAACATTATTTTAGTTTAGAGATACAGTGTGGAAACAGGCCCTTCGGCCCACCGGGTCCACACCAACCAGTAAACACTCCGTACACTAGCACTGCCCTACACACACTAGGGACAATTTACAGAGGGCCAATTAACCTACAAACCTGCATGTCTTTGGCATGTGGGAGGGAACCAGAGCACCCGGAGAAAACCCACACAGTCACAGGGAGAACGTACAAATGGCGTGCAGACAGCATGGTGGTCAGGATGGAACCCGGGGCTCTGGCGCTGTAAGGCAGCAACTCTACCGCTGTCCCACCGTGCCATCCATTTATGTTCAGGGTTCCAAACTAGTTCCAGAATATTCCATGTTCAGATGGTGCAGATAGTCAGTAATTTCAACAGTAAACAGAGGGTCGATTGGGACCATCATTGATATGTACAGCTGCTTCCTTTCATACAACCTCTGCTGAACCTTGACGTCAGCCTGTGGTCACGTACGTCACAATAAAGGGTAAGTTATTTTCCATGGGTTGATGTTACATGTAACACAGATGTATATCCCTCAGAACCATGCAGAGAAACAAAATCGTCTGAAGAAGGGTCTCAACCACGTCGCCCATTCCTTGTCTCCAGAGATGCTGCCTGTCCCGCTGAGTTACTCCAGCTTTTTGTGTCTACCTTCGTATTTTCAATCATGAATTTACATCATGTCAAATTGAACACATCAGGTAACCCATTAGGGGCGGCACAAAGGTGCAGCAGTGGACCTACTGCCTCACAGCCCCAGGGACCCAGGTTCGATCCTGACCTCGGGTGCTGCCTGTGTGTGGAGTTTCTACCTTCTCCCTGTGATATTTTGGGTTTTCATCGGGTGCTCCGGTTTCCGCCCACATCCCAAAGACGTGTGGGTTTGCAGGTTAATCGCCCTCAAGTGTGCAGTGGGATAACTGGTGTGAACGGGTGATCGATGGTCGGCATGGACTCGGTGGGCCGAAGGGCCTGTTCCCATGCTGTACCTCAAAACTCTAAACTCCACAACTTTCCAATTGCCACTTTGACTAATTTTATATGTTAGATCAGTCGGCTGTCTGTGTGTGTGGAGTTTCCACGTTCTCCCTGTGACCACGTGGGTTTCCTCCTGGTGCTCCGGTTTCCTACCACATCCCTAAGATGTGAAGGTTTGTAGTTTCCCCTGTAAATTGCCCCTTGTGTGTAGTGAGAGAACTAGGGTCGGCGTGGACTCGATGGGCCGAAGGGCCTGTTTGGATGCTGTATCTCTATATTGTAAGACTTTCCAGTGGCTGTTTTTATTTTAAATGATTCTGATGGACACTGATGCCAGGAGAACACCCCTAAATCTAAGAGAATGAGTTCCACTGTTAATAGCTTCAGCAACTCGATTTATCAGTTGTTTTGTAAATGTATGCTTCTCTCCACACAGCCTGCTCTGTTACAATTCTATCCTTCACTGGGGACAGGGTGAGGTAGCTATGTGGTTAGTGTCAAGGGCAAGAGGTTAGTTATGGATCGGAACCTTCCACATTACTTCCAACCATTGTTTGGGTGGCACAGTGGCGCAGCGGTAGAGTTGCTGTCTAACAGCACTAGAGACCCGGGTTCGATCCCGACTACGGGTGCTGTCTGTACGGAGTTTGTACGTTTTCCCCGTGACCTGCGTGGGTTTTCTCCGACATCTTCAGTTTCCTCCCACACTCCAAAGACGTACAGTTTGCAGATTAGTTGGCTTGGTATAAATGTAGCAATGTTACAACATTTTGAGATTTAAAAAATCAAGTCCCACCAGATAAAGCTTAAAAAGACGTTTAATTTGACACCTAATTCACTTTCATATCTTCAGTATTAAAAAAGTTATGGCCATTTTCATACTCGGAAATTAGCATCTTGTTGCTTTTCCATTGACTTAACTCAAAAGCTGTGATCGAGGACGGCCAAATGCCCATAACTTTCTTAAAAATTAAGAGAACTGAAATAAATTTTCAGTTATTGTTGATTGAAGCATTCTGAAACAATCTTACTTGGATGACCTGAAGTTAAAGCATATAATTAGTTACCTCATTGTAGATAATTACAAAATTCTTGTATTGTATTGTATTGTATTCAAATTTATTGTCATTGTCTCAATTAGAGACAACAAAATGAATTTCCCTTTACAGTCAGTATCATAAAAATAAATAAATAATAAATAATAAAACATATTAAAAATAAAATAGAATTTAAAAAAAAGCACAAACACAGAATGTCCACGACACAACATAACACAATGGCACCAAGGTGAGGAAGGCACCATAGTCCAGCCAGCCTCCCCTCCGTTCTTCCCAGATGTTCACCCGTGGTCGGGGCCTTCCGAGCACCCGCAGTCGCCACCCCGGGCGGCCCGATGCTCAGGCCCTCACGCCGGGCTGGTGGGACGCCGAACCCCGATGGTGAAAATCCTCCTCAGCGGCCTGGACCTCCCGATCAGCCGCCTCCCACCGGAGTCCGCAACTCCCGAGTCCGCAGGCCGAGCCGGGCAGAGTCGCGGGACCCCACGATGTTTGTCAGCGCCGCCCGCGTTGGGAGCTCCGCGAACCACAGCTCCAGGATGTCGGTGCCGCAGGCCCAGCACTCCGGGCTCCAGACGGCGATCCCCAGTAAGGCATCGCCAGCCCCGCGATGTATCAGCGCTGTCCCGCCGCTGCTGGAGCTCTGGTCGGTCCAGGCAGGAAAGGCCGCGCCAATCTAGTAGGTAGGCCGCTGGGGGGGGGGGGGGGGGGGGGGTGAGGACGCGACTCGAATAATAGTCGCGTCCTCTCCAGGAAGCGACTGAAGGACGGTATCCCCCTTACCGTACCCTCTTCCCCCACATTAAACATCAACATAACAAAAAAAACAAAAAAACAAAAAGATGGAGGTGGAGGCAGCTGGCACCAGCGCCACCGGAAGTACAACACCAACGCCACCGGAAGTACAAGATCTAAACATCTATCCATTTCTTAAGAAAAGATTAACATTTTTAAATAGCCTAAATGTCCAAATAACATTCACACAAGAATTTACAATATAACATGATTTTTAAATCTCATTGTCATTAATTTATAGGCCAAATGGAAGGAATTTAATGTTTATTTCCCGTAAATTAATGGGCATTTTAATCATCTTGCGAATGGGTTTTTGCGGTTGCGGTGAATTTGAACCCCATATCGGCAGGAAAAACACTGCCGGTTCGTATGGGGCCAAAATCACATTTTCGCCAAGGAAATTTTGATTAAAGTAATCCTAAGAAGCAAGTTTAAATGTAAAATACACGACTAACATTTTGTTTTGTCCCCTACGTGAGATCCGTCCCATTGTCGGTGTTGACGGCGTTAGAAGTCGCCTTTCTATTTTACTCCAGCGGTTAAATTGTCCCACGATTTTTTTTTTAAACTTCCGAGAACGAAAGTCGGAAGGAATTTACTGCATCAGCTAGCAGCCCGAGAAAATATATTTCGGACAGGCAGGAGAAAACGGCATTTCAATCCCGCCCCCCCCCCCTCCCCCCATCAAAAGCGCCAAAGTCGTGCACACGGCCAGTGGTAGAACTGAAGCGCCGCTGAAGGGAAGTATTGTAACATCTATTATTATATAAAACTTTGTGGCTTCCGACTGCCGTCCGCCGTCCGTCCGGCTGCCTTTCTGCCTTTTGATTTGTTCCATCGTGTGATGTCACAATGCCCAATGCTCGCAGATGTCCAATCGGAATACATCATTTACATATGCCTTTGCACCAGCCCCAGCCCCAGCCCCTGGTGAACGTTCCATCGTGTGATGTCACAATGCCCAATGCCCAAAGACATTCTTGCCATAGCGGGAGTACAGAGAAGGTTAACCAGACTGATTCCTGGGATGTCATGACTTTCATATGAAGAAAGACTGGATAGACTTGGTTTGTACTCGCTAGAATTTACAAGATTGAGGGGGGATCTTATAGAATCTTATGTTTCTATGTTTCCCTCTCCGCCCCCCTCTCCCTCTCCCACCCATCCCTCTCTCCCCCACCCCCTTCACTCTCTACCCCACCACCTTCCCTCTCCCCCCGCCCCTTCCCCCTACCCCTCTGTCCCTCTTCCACCACTCCCCCTACCCCTCCCTCCCCACTCTTCCATTTCTCTCCCCCTTCCCTCCCCACTCTTTCCCCTCTCTCCCCCCACCCCTCTCCCCCTCCCTCCCTCCTCCCCTCCCTCCCCATCCCCCACATCTCTCTCCCCATCCCCATCCCCCTCTCTCACCCCCTACCCCGCTCTCCTTTCCCTCCCAAATCTGTCCCGTTTCCTCCTCCTCCTCTCCCCTCCCTCCCCTCTTCTCACCCCCCCTCCCCCCACCTGTGTGTTTGGGGGGTGGTTAATGTGAGTGTGATGCCGCAGCCTTCCCCCCCTGCCCCGCAAACGCCGTTGGGAAAACAGACCCAACGGGTCTGCACTTGGTCTAGTACCTAATAAATGTAAAAATTGTCCCTAGCGTAGGATAGTGTTTGTGTGCGGGGATCGCTGGTCGGTGCGGACACGATGGGCCAAAGGGCCTGTTTCTGCGCTGAATCTCTACACTAAACTAAAACGGTGTTGGATGGTAGAGTTGCTGCCTCACAGCGCCAGAGACCCGTGTTCAACCCTGACTACGGGTGCTGTCTGTGCGGAGTGTGTATGTTCTCCCCGTGACCATGTGGGGTTTCTCCCGTTTCCTCCCATGCTCCACAGACGTGCAGGTTAGTAGATTGACCCAGGTGTGTAGATAGAATCGGGGTGATCGCTGGTCGGTGTGGACTCGGTGGGCCAAAGGACCTGTTTCCACACTGTACTCTAAACTAAAAGATTGGCACAAACTGCTGGAGTAAGGTGGGTCAGGCAGAATGTAGTTGAGGCCAGTTCAGCTATATTTAAGAGGGAGTTAGATGTGGCCCTTGTAGCTAAAGAGATCAGGGGGTATGGAGAGAAGGCAGGTACAGGATACTGAGTGGGATGATCAGCCATGATCATATTGAATGGCGGTGCTGGCTCGAAGGGCCGAATGGCCTACTCCCTGCACCTATTTTCTATGTTTCTATCTCTGGAGAAAAAGGATGGGTGATATTGAGGGTCAACACCCTTCTTCAGACTGAAAGTCGGGGGAGAGGGTTGGGGGCAGGAAGAACTGAGGGCAAGACAAGGCCAAGATAAATCAGGGGCTCAGGCACGGTCGTTCCCTAAAACCTTTACCTCACTAGGGGGCGCTGTCCTGTGTATGGCTGCCCAGCCAGCAGCTGTCCGTTTTTTTCATCTCTTTTTTTAATTTTTAGTTAGTTAAAGTGTTTTTGTTCTGGAGGTCTAGACTTTTCTATGTGGGGGGGGGGGGGGGGGGGAAGGGGGAAAACTATCTTTCAGGGTCCCTACCTGGTCGGAGAGGCAGCTTTTCTCCGGGCTGCAGTTTCGACCCGTCCTCGCGGCCTACCAGCGGGCCTGGAGCGGCGTTTCCTGAGGGGACCGCCCAGAACCTCGGCTTCGGTGGCGGCACAGCGCTGGAGCGCTATCGTGGAGCGGAGCGGAGCGGGCGATGCCTTGCCCGGGTCGCCGCGCTGGAGCTCCGGTGAGCTGAAGACCGCCGGGATAAACATCGCGGAGCTGCGGGTCTGTGGAGCGGCCAGCTGCGGGGGGCGGCGCCGAACTTTACACCGGGAGCCTGGGATCTCTCTATGAGATCGCCAGTGGTGGAGCTCCTTGTTGGCTTCGGAAGCCGCGGCCTCCGGTGAGGGAAGCGGCCGTTCCAGGGTTCCCATGCCGCCGAGAGGATTCTCCCGACGCCGGAGCACCATCACCCGGCGAGAACGGCCTGGAACATCGGGCCTCCGTAAAGGCAACTGTGGAGGCCTCAATAGGCCCGACTATGGGTGGACATGGGATGGGTCTGGACATTATGCCTTCCCTCATAATGGGAACCATTGTGGGGGGATGTTTTTATGTTTAAATTTCTTTATTATTGTTATGTTTGTATTCTTTCTTTATGTGCTGCATTGGCAAGAAGCATTTCACTACACCTAGGTGTGTATGTGATCAATAAAATTATCTTCTATCTTCTGCTTCTTCACTGTACCTCGGTACACACGACAATAATATTGAACTAAACTGAACTAAACAGTAAAACAATGCAAACATGGGCACAAACGGTGGCATAGCGGTAGAGTTGCTGCCTTACTGCGCCATGGACCCTGGGTTCGATCCTGACCATGGGTATTGTCTGTACGGAGTTTGCATGTGCTCCCTGTGACCACGTAGGTTTTCTCTGGGTGCTCTGGTTTCCTCCCACAGTCCAAACGTGTGCAGGTTTATAGGTTAATTGGCTTCGGTTTTGGGCAAGGGTTTTCACTGAGATCTTCTGTTTCCTCCCACACTCCAACGTCGTACAGGTTTGTAGGTTAATCTGCTTGGTATGAAATGTAAGTTGTCCCTAGTGTGTGTAGGGTAGTGTTAATATACGGAGATTGCTGGTCGGTACGGATGCGGTGGGCCACAGTGTCTACATCTGAGCTGTATCTCCAAACTAAACTCAAGTGCCGGAGTAACTCTGGGGGTCAGGCAGCAGCTCTGGAGAACATGGACAGGTGACGTTCCAGGTCGGCCCCCTTCTTCAGACTATCATCTTACTCCCTCCGAACACCCAGTCCCTACTCACTTTGCGACGATCCCGACATTATCATCAAACCCGCTGACAAGGGGGGTGCCGTGGTAGTCTGGCGCTCTTACCCCTCTCCTGCTGAGGCCAGGTGCCAGCTCTCGGACAAAGTCTGAAGAATGGTCCCAGCCTGAAACGTCAACTCGAGAGATGCTGCCTGTCCCGCTGAGTTACTCCAGCGTTTTGTGTCTATCTTCGGTGTAAACCAGCATCTGCAGTTCCTTCCTACACAGAAGAAATAAAGGAGACATAGAAACATGGACAATAGGTGCAGGAGTAGACCATTCGGCCCTTCGAGCCAGCACCGCCATTCAACATGATCATGGCTGATCATCCAAAATCAGTTCCTGCTTTCTCCCCGTATCCCTTGATTCCATGAAACATTTTGTGCTCTGGGATAGACACAAAATGCTGGAGTAACTCAGCGGGACAGGCAGCATCTCTGGAGAGAAGGAATGGGTGACGTTTCGGGTCGAGACCCCTCGGCCGATTGTCGCTGGGACTTTGAGAACACACATTACTGTTGTCGATGTAAATATCTCTGGCCATGCGTGGCTTCGTGGTACAGTCAGGCTGAACACACGATGACGTTGATGTTGACAGGAAGCAGCAAAGGATGCACTCTGCAGGCGACAACTAATAAATGCTTGTGACCTCCTGTTCACGCCACAGATTAGACGGCTGGTGTTGTGCACATTGTGCTCCAGCAGCATCCATAAATCACATGTTCGTTGCAACATCATTATCAGAGAAATTACAAATTCTCAAGAAAAGAAACATAGGAGGTGAGAAAATTGCTCAACCTATAAAAAATACATTTACTGGAATCGATCTCATGACCAACATCGGACGCAGAGTGCTGGAGTAACTCAGCGGGTCAGGCAGCATCTGTGGAGAACATGGATAGGTGACGTTTCACAGAGTGCTGGAGTAACTCAGCGGGTCAGGCAGCATCTGTGGAGAACATGGATAGGTGACGTTTCACAGAGTGCTGGAGTAACTCAGCGGGTCAGGCAGCATCTGTGGAGAACATGGATAGGTGACGTTTCACAATGCTGTCAGAGTGAGGGCCAATGCATATCGAGAAACTGCACCTCATATTCCGCTTGGGCAGCTTACACCCCAGTGTTATGATTATTGATTTCTCAAACTTCAAGTAACCCTTGCATCCCCTCTCTCTCTGTCCCTCACCCACCCTAGTCATGGGCGTCCGAAGGGGGGGTGCGTTAGGTGCGGCCGCATCCCTCTTTCCCCCCCCCAGAGTAAGATTTTTTTTTTTTTTAAATCGGAAAACAAATCTGGCCCGCGGGATAAGGGAGTGCACATTTCTCCGGGCCGGGGGGGGGGGGGGTGCGGTGTCTGCCCGCCCGGTCCAGCGTCTCCATCCGCGGCGTCGGAGCCTCACCAACGGCTTGCCTGGCGACCAGGAGACCGTCCTCCCGTCGCCGGGCGAGAGTGACTCAATCTGAACCCAGCGGCTGTAACCCCAACACCAGAAGCCGCTGCGGCGGGGCCCGCTCCCCTCGCCTCCCCTCACCTCCCCCCGCTGCCGGGGCCCAAGCCATCTTCCCCCCACGCCACCCCCGCTGGGCCCATGCCACCCCTGCTGGCCCACGCCACCGCCGCTGGGCCCAAGCCATCTTCCCCCCCCCCCCGCTGGACCCACACCACCCCCGCTGGGCCCACGCCACCCCCGCTGGGCCCACGCCACCCCCGCTGGGCCCACGCCACCCCCGCTGGGCCCACGCCGCCCCCGCTGGGCCCCCGCCGCCCCCGCTGGGCCCACGCCACCCCTGCTGGGCTCACGCCACCCCTGCTGGGCCCACACGACCCCTGCTGGGCCCACACGACCCCTGCTGGGCCCATGTCACCCCCGCTGGGCCCACTCCACCCCGCTGGGCCCACATCATCCCCACTGGACCCAAGCCTCCCCAGCTGACCCCCGCTGGGCCCACGCCACCCCAGCTGGGCCCACGCCACCCCCGCTGGGCCCAAGCCACCTCCACTGGGTCCAAGCCACCCCCACTGGGCCAACGCCACCCCTGCTGACCCCCACCGGGCCCACGCCACCCCCGCTGGGCCCATGCCACCTTCATCTTCGATAGTTCATAGTCAAACATTCCATCGTTTGTGACATAAATAGTAAGATTAAACGAGAACTTACCAGTTTGAAGTTTGATCTTTATTTTATGAGGAGTAACGTTGAGGGAATACGTGAAGAACCCCGCTAGGACGCATGCGTGTCATTCTTCAAAGCAGCGGTGTGGAATCACAGATAACTATAATGACTAAACATAGTAAGATTAGAGAAGAGATACCAGTTGAGTATATGATCAAGGGTGGGAGCGGAGGGCACGTATTCCCTCAACGTTACTCCTCATAAAATAAAGATCAAACTTCAAACTGGTAAGTTCTCGTTTAATCTTACTATTTTACTTCGGAGTCACGTGAGTGACTACGTGAAGATTTCAAAGCTCTGTGATTTCATGCCGTGGACGAATCCATGACACACATCTGCCTTGGTATAGGGGAGAAATATTTTCGACATCCATACGGTATGTAGATGCAACAAACAAATTTATTAACAAAAGAAATCATAAAACCTCGTATATTCATGGGGACAAATTATATTACAGAACTTAAAATAGTTTTTGAAAAAGTTCCAGTTTCCTCCACTAGTTTATTATGAAATTTACGGAAAGTTCCTTCTGATGACCATCCTGCCGTCTTGAGGATCTGATCCAATGGAACATCCAACTTGTATGCTGCCGACGTAGCTGCAGCCCTGGTGGAGTGAGATTTAAAACAATTAGTATATATACCTGCTTTAGTAAGTACTTGTTTTATCCATTTGGAAATGGTCTGTTTTGTAATTCGTTTATGAGGCTGTCTGTGGCTAAAGAGCAGTGCCTTTTCTGTGCCTCTGATGGTTTTGGTTTGTTTAATGTATTCTTTTAGATGTGTTACCACACACAGTCGCTCATCTGCAGGGTATTTATTGAAAATCACTTTTAGGCCTGCCTGTCTGTTCTGTTTTACCAGTTCCTGGATGTAAAAATGTAAATTTCCCTGCGAACTGGTCATGTTATCCGGCCTCAATTTGTGTAGGGAGTGCGCCCTTTGTGCTGTGACCAATGCCATCAGCATGACCGTTTTTAAGGTCAAAGTCTGTAATGACAGGCTAGTGGCTGGAGTCCAGTTCCTTAGTAGATTCAGAATGATGCCAACGTCCCATATATGGGAATATCTGGCCTTAGGAGGGTTAGCATTGAATATGCCTCTCATGAGCTTGGCTACCAAAGGGTGTGACCCCACAGGCTGTCGTTCCGTTTCTCTCCAGAGGTAGGTAGACAGGGCACTTCTGGCACAGTTGATGGCGCTGTACGTAAGTCGTTCGTCATGGTGTAAATTTACCAGAAATTCCAATACCGGTTGAATGTTCGTAGGTCTGTGGATAATGTTGTTCTGGTTGCAATACCTGTGCCATTTTCTGATATATACTAGGTATTGATTTTTTGTTGACTCACGTTGGGCTCCAGTGATCATGTTCATAGCTCTCGTTGTTAAGCCCTGGTGTAATAAAGGAGCTTTCAGACTCTACAAACCAAAACGTTAATGTGACGATGACAAGGATGACTTGTCCTAGTTGCAGGATTTACCAGTAGATCCGGTCTGTGTTGAATGGTGATGTGAGGTTCTAATATCATCTCCTGTACCACTGGGAACCATGGTTGGGTAGGCCAATCGGGTACTATTAAGATACCAGACGCAGAGTCTTGTCTTATCTTACTTAGTACCCGACTGATGAGGCAGAAGGGAGGGAATGCATAAAATAACAATTTCCCCCAATTCAGCGAAAAAGCATCTGTAGCTGCTGTCCGAGGGTCTGGTTCCCATGATACATATTTTGGCACTTGGTGGTTAAGCCTGGATGCGAATAGATCGACATCTGGTGTTCCGTATCGTGCTGTAATTTCAGTAAATACTTTTTTCGATGTTCTCATTGAATTTGCGTGACCTGGTGTCTGCCACTAAGTTTTGTCTACCTGGTAAGTAGGTAGCTGATATCCAAATTCCTCTGTGGATACACCATTGCCAGATCTTGTTTGCCAGATTGTCACATGATGTCGATTTGTTTCCACCCATGTGGTTGATGTATGCTACCACAGTGGTGTTATCAATTTGTAATCTTACATGCTGGTGAGATAACCCTAAGCAATATGACTTAAGGCCGTGAAAAGCTCCCAACATTTCTAAGTAATTTATGCCCAAAGTGCGTAGTAATGATGACTCCTGTTCATTCCATCTCCCACCACAGCTAGTGATGGAATCCGTGGCACCCCATCCGAGAGCTCTAGCATCTGTTTGTAGTGTAATAGACGGATTGCTGATAATGATTGGATTGGAACAATGCCTAATGTTTTATTTCCACCATTGTAGTTCTAGTATGGCTTCTTTTGGTAGTTCCATAGGTCTATCAAAATGACCTCCATTGTATTTTAGAGCTCTTATGTAAATTCCCATCCTTTGTAAATTCTGATAATATAAAGGTCCGAATGCTGGAAAAGCTGCTATTATCTTGCCAATCATTCTCGCCACCTGTCTAATAGATGGTTTTCTTGTGTCAATGATTTTGCTGCAATCCTCCTCGAGGGCTATTGCTTTGTCTTGTGGCAAAGTCACTGACATAAGAACTGAGTTAATGGTAAATCCCAAGAAATCCATTGTTGTTGAAGGTTTCAATTTAGATTTAATTGGATGGATAATGAATCCTAGGCTTTCAAATAATTGTTTGGTGGCTGTTATTGTTAATTCTGCTTGTTTTTCCCTTTTGCCCAATATAAGTATATCATCCAAATAAGCCATCACAATGTGTTTATGTTCCCGTAGGAAAGCTAAGGCTGGTTTTAATATTTTGGTAAATAACCTAGGTGCAGAAGTAAGACCATTTGGTAGTGCTCTGTATTGCCAGAGTTGATCCATCCAATTAAATTTCAAATAACGTCTGTGGTCACCTGTTATGGGTACTGAATAGTAAGCATGTTTTAAATCAATGCTTGCCATATAGTAACCTTTGGAGATTAATAGTTTAGCAGTAGCAAAGGTTTCCATTTTGAAGTGAATATATTTTACAAAAACATTCAAATTACTCAAATCTATGATGATGCGGCAACCACCATCTTTCTTATGTTTAATAAAAATGTTGGACACGAATTCTAAAGGTTCGTGTTGGGTTTGTTCAATTATCCCCATTTTATGGAGTCTCTGCAGTTCAGCATGTGCTTTTGCTTTATCTTCGCCCTTAACCTGAACACTCTGTTCGGTACATGCTGGACTGGAGGATTATGTGGTTGTAAGAACTCTATCGTGTATCCCTGGATACTGCTTAGGATATAAGTATCTGATGTTAACTTATACCATGCATCCAGAAAAAAGTGTAATCTGCCACCAACACCCATGCTTTCGTTAATAAGTAAGGGACCAGACCCACCTACCTCTATGGTTACCAGTGGTCTTATTTCTTCCCTTGTCCCCGAGGACGTTGAGGCCCCGGTGTCTTGATTTGTGTTGTAGATGGGTGCATCTTCCACGAGGGCCGGCCATGTCCTAAAAAAGACCGCTGTTGGATTGGTCTTGCCCTCGACTGTTCCCCGGAGTAGTCCTTGCGACCCATGAGTGCATAGGGGTGGTACTTCTGGGGGTGGCGTTTGATTGCTTTTATGATTCCCAGGGCTTTGGATTCTTCATCCAAATCTTTTACCTGTTTTGGTAGGTCCCCTCCAAACAGATAAGTCTTTTCCGTGGTCGTTTCCATTCTGCATAATCCTGCA
This sequence comes from Amblyraja radiata, assembly GCF_010909765.2. NCBI lineage: Eukaryota > Metazoa > Chordata > Chondrichthyes > Rajiformes > Rajidae > Amblyraja > Amblyraja radiata. Next base: position 964,651 of record NC_045965.1, on the reverse strand, counting down.
AATTTTGGGTCTAGTACCGGCTGTATGCTCTTCTTTCTGATATTATTCAGTTCATATTGGGTATTGCAGAAGAGGGCCAGGGCATCTTTCTGGTGTTGATTCATATCTTCCTCATCCAGGGTTCGTGTGAATGCTGTTATCCCTGCGGTGAGGGTTTTAAGTACTTTTTGCAGTAAGACATCCCTTGTCCTGATGCTTGCTCCTACATGCTTCCAAATACATGCGTTCACGGTTGGGACATTAAGGGATTTACAGTTTCCAGGTTGCAAGTGACGCCCCATGGTGTCAATTAGGGCTTGTCCCTGTAGCTGGTTCAGGGACATGTAATTAATACTTGCCGCTAACCTGGCTGGTAAATTATCCCCTGTGAGTTCTGGTTTTGCGAACTGAGCCACCATTTCAAGTAAGTTCCCACTCACCCCTTGCACTGAGTTTGCCATCAGTTCCTGTTCAGTGTCAGTCCAAATCTGCCTAATTGATAGCCTATGCTGTCCTGGGAGGCAATAGACGCTGAATACAGCCCTGAATAAGGTACTGCAGAGGGGCTGAATGTCTGCCCAGTAGGGCCAGACCCCCTCTGGAGTATTGTCTCCATCAGCCGCTCCATTTTTGTCCAGTGCTCTCGGGCACCTGGCTCTGGCGGCTTGTCCTGGACCAGCTGCCGCTCCAACGCGGTACAGAGCTTTCGAGCGCTGACCGCTCGCGGTCGCTGGTCCCGCAGCTCAAACGCGTTCCAGTGATCTCGGTCACTGGTCGCTTGCTGCTCCTCCAATTCCTTCAGCCCCACAGGCCCCTGAGCGTAGGTGGCGTGGGGCTGTTCGAAATCCGAGTCGTCCGAAAGAACGGCTCTGTCGGTTTTACGTTTAGCCTTTCCACCCGCCGGTGGTGAGGCTAGCTCCGGCACAGGTGCTCCCGACAATGGAGACAGCCCTGCCGTCTGCCGCCGCTGGCTGCCCGTTCCTGCACGGCTCTCCCCCGCCAGCTTTTTTGCAGCTTTGGGTCGTCTTCTGTCCATCCTAGAGGTAAGAAAAACGTAGATCTCTTACCTGTTTTCGCTGGTTATATACACCAGCCGTTTAGGAGGAACGTCCTTCCTCCATCGAAATGACTCGTGCAATGCGTGTAGCGTAATGACACGCATGCGTCCTAGCGGGGTTCTTCACGTAGTCACTCACGTGACTCCGAAGTAAAATGTACATTTTAATGTACATCATTATATCCAGATGTAACATTTCCATTTCGAGATCGGGGGTGGGGGCAAAAATACGTCAAGCCGATAGCCTAATCGATAGCCTAATTGATAAAGAGCTGAGAAAAGGAATCGGATCTGCCAAGGAAAGGTACTCTGAGAAGTTGAGGAGCAAGTTCTCAGCTAGTGACTCTTCTTCAGTTTACAATACAAATTTATTGTCATTTGAGCCCCAGTGAGACTCAAACGAAATTTTGTTTCCACAGCCATACAAACAAAAACAATGTCCTACAGACATACACACAATTAAGTTCACACAAACATCCATCACAGTGAACCCACTGTGATGGAAGGCAAAGTCTTTTCTCCCCCCTGCTCGCCATGTCTCTCCCGATGTCCAAGCCCCAGGCGAGTGATGATAAGTCCCACGGCCATTTTAGGCTGCGCGGGGCAATTTACGGCCCCGCTCCCGGTCTGAAAGTACAAGGTCGGAGCCCCGGCGGGCGCTGTAATGTCCCACGGCCATGAAGCCGTGCCGGGCGATGTATGACCCCGCTCCGGGTCGTTCCAACCCCGCGACACGGGCTGGAGAAGTCGCGTTGCGGGAGCTCCGGGAAGCGGTCTCTCTCTCCCCCCGGACCCGCGAGCTCCCGATGTCCCAGTCCACCGGACCTGCGGCTGCGTTGCTGGAGCCTCCGAGCCCCAGGAATCGAGTCGCAGCAGCGAGTCACCACCGCTCCCCACGTTCCGAGGCCGGCCAGCCCCACGATGGTGAGTAGTCCGCAGATCCGCATTCTCCCGAGCCCCCGGGTCGTTCAGGTTGGAGGCCGCTCCACGGTGCTAGGCCCCAACGACAACGGAGACCCGACAGGGAAAAGGTCGGGTCTCCCGAACAGGGAAGAGATTTTAAACGGTTTCCCCCTCCCCCCCGCCCCCCACATATACACATTTAAAACCAAGCTTTAAAAAAACACAAACACTACATTTAACTAGACAAAAATAAAAAATAAAAAAAAAAAAAAAAAAAAAAAGACAGACAGGCTGTAGGAGCCGCTGCAACGAGTCGCGCCGCCACCAGGATTCTAATTGGAAGGGCATGCAAGAAATCACCAGCTATAAGAGGAAAGCCCCCCGGCTCTTTGGACAATCATCAGCTGACGAACGACCTGAATGAGTTTTACTGCAGGTTTGAAAATCAGAAACGTATCTCTGGTACCCCTTCCCCAACAAACACAGCCAGACCCCAGTCTGCAAAGAATGGACCCTGCACCCTCTCCTTCCCATTCACCACTTCACACCTACTTAAGGCAAGACTCCAGTAATGAAAAGAGTGGAACCTTTCCCACCCCCACCAACACTTCACACCCAATTACTCATTTTTAACCAGTCCCTGCAAAGATGTACTGTCACTGCCTGCTTCAAAGGCTCCACTATTGTCCCTGTACCCAAAAAGGTAAGGATTACTGGTCTTAAAGACTACAGGCTTGTCGCACTGACCTCTGTAGTCATGGAGACCGTTGAAAGGCTTGTGCTGGCCAAGCTGAAAAATATCATAATCCCTGTGCTGGACCCTCTGCATTTTGTATATTGGGCCAATAGATCTGTGGATGACGCAGTCAATCTGGGCCTGCACTTCATCCTCCAGCACCTAGACCGCCACCTATGCGAGGATTTTGTTTGTTGATTTTAGCCCTGCATTCAACACCATTGTGCCAGAGCTACTACGCTCCAAACTTTCTGAGTTGACTGTGCCTGAACCCCTCTGTCGGTGGATCACCAGCTTTCTGACTGACAGGAAGCAGCATGTGAGATGGGAAAGCATATCTCGGACCCGCAAACGCTCAGCATAGGAGCACCGCAAGATGCGTACTCTCCCCTCTCCTCTACTCTCACCACACCAATGACTGCACCTCCACAGACACCTCTGTCAAGCTTCTCAAGTTTGCAGATGACACAACCCTGATTGGACTGATCCAGGATGGGGATCTCTGTACTCTTGTCAGTTTGACATCTTTCCTATAACATGGTGCCCAGAACTGAACACAATATTCTAAATGCGGTCTCACCAACGTCTTATACAACTGCAACATGACCTCCCAACTTCTATACTCAATACTCTGACTGATGAAGGTCAAAGTGCCAAAATACGTTTTGACCACCTGATATACCTGCGACACGACCTTCAAGGAACCATGCAGCCATCAACCATTCCTCTGCCCACCTGGCTAATTGATCCAGTTCCTGCTGCAATCTTTCACAACCATCTTCACTATCTGCAAAACCACTCACTTCTGTATCATCAGCAAACTTGCTAATCTTACCCTGTTCTGTGACGTTTCACAAAGTGCTGGAGTAACTCAGCGGGTCAGGCTGAGTATGGAGGTTGGGAGGTCATGTTGCAGTTGCATAAGAAGTTGGTGAGGCCGCATTCAGAGTATTGTGTTCAGTTCTGGGCACCATGTTCTAGGAAAGATGTCATCAAACTGGAAAGAGTACAGTGAAGATTCACGAGGATGTTGCCAGGACTAGAGGGCCAGAGCTATAGGGAGAGGTTGAGTAGGCTGGGACTCTATTTCATGGAGCACAGGAGGATGAGGGATGATCTAATAGAGGTGTATAAATCATGATTTGAATAGATATGGTTGAGTCTTTTGCCCAGAGTATGTGAATCGAGGAGCAGAGGACAGGATTTCGTTGCTTCATGTGTGATAGAATTGGAGGGGCAAGAGGTGGAGGTGTTGCATTGCTTATCAGGGAAGATATTACAGCAGTGCTTTGGCAGGATAGATTAGAGGGCTCGTCTAGGGAGGCTAGCAACACTTATAGGGGTGTATTATAGACTGCCAAATGGGGAGCGAGAATTGGAAGAGCAAATATGTAAGGAGATTGCAGATATTAGTAGTAAGCACAAGGTAGTGATTGTGGGAGATTTCAATTTTCCACACATAGACTGGGAAACACATTCTGTAAATGGGCTGGATGGGTTGGAGTTTGTAAAATGTGTGCAGGATAGTTTTTCGCAGCAATACATAGAAGTACCTACTAGAGAAGGGGCGGTGCTGGACCTCCTGTTAGGAAATGAGACGGGTCAGGTGGCAGAGGTATGCGTTGGGGAACAGTTCGGGACCAGTGATCACAATATCATTAGTTTCAATATAATTATGGAGAGGGTCAGAACTGGACCTAGGGTTGATATTTTTGATTGGAGAAAGGTTAACTTTGAGGAGATGCGAAAGGATTTAAAAGGAGTAAATTGGGACAGTTTGTTTTATGGGAAAGATGTGGAAGAGAAATGGAGTACATTTAAAGGTGAAATTTTAAGACTACAGAATCTTTATATCCCTGTTCGGTTGAAAGGAAATAGTAAAAATTGGAAAGAGCCATGGTTTTCAAGGGAAATTAGACACTTGGTTCGGAAAAAGAGAGAGATCTACAATAATTATAGGCAGCATGGAGTAAATGAGGTGCTTGAGGAGTATAAAGAATGTAAAAAGAATCTTAAGAAAGAAATTAGAAAAGCTAAAAGAAGATATGAGGTTGCTTTGGCAAGTAAGGTGAAAGTAAATCCAAAGGGTTTCTACAGCTATATTAATAGCAAAAGGATAACTAGGGATAAAATTGGGCCATTAGAGAGTCAGAGTGGACAGCTATCTGCAGAGCCAAAAGAGATGGGGGAGATATTGAACAATTTCTTTTCTTCGGTATTCACCAAGGAGAAGGATATTGAATTATGTGAGGTAAGGGAAACAAGTAGAGTAGCTATGGAAACTATGAGGATCAAAGAAGAGGAAGTACTGACACTTTTGAGAAATATAAAAGTGGATAAGTCTCCAGGTCCGGACAGGATATTCCCTAGGACATTGAGGGAAGTTAGTGTAGAAATAGCAGGGGCTATGACAGAAATATTTCAAATGTCATTAAAAACGGGAATAGTGCCGGAGGATTGGCGTACTGCGCATGTTGTTCCATTGTTTAAAAAGGGGTCTAAGAGTAAACCTAGCAATTATAGACCTGTTAGTTTGACGTCAGTGGTTGGCAAATTAATGGACCGCTGCTTTGAAGATTGACGCACACGCAGACGGACGGCACTTCTTCACGTAATCGTTCATCGTAACTACTCATAAAATCAAGATCATACTTCAAACTGGTAAGTTCTCGTTTAATCTTACTATTATAGATCTGTTAGTTTGACTTCAGTGGTGGGAAAATTAATGGAAAGGATACTTAGAGATAATATATATAAGCATCTGGATAAACAGGGTCTGATTAGGAACAATCAACATGGATTTGTGCCTGGAAGGTCATGTTTGACTAATCTTCTTGAATTTTTTGAAGAGGTTACTCGGGAAATTGATGAGGGTAAAGCAGTGGATGTTGTCTATATGGACTTCAGTAAGGCCTTTGACAAGTTTCCTCACGGAAGGTTGGTTAAGAAGGTTCAATGGTTGGGTATTAATGGTGGAGTAGCAAGATGGATTCAACAGTGGCTGAATGGGAGATGCCAGAAAGTAATGGTGGATGGTTGTTTGTCAGGTTGGAGGCCAGTGACGAGTGGGGTGCCACAGGGATCTGTGGTGGGTCCACTGTTGTTTGTCATGTACATCAATGATCTGGATGATGGTGTGGTAAATTGGATTAGTAAGTATGCAGATGATACTAAAATAGGTGGGGTTGTGGATAATGAAGTAGATTGTCAAAGTCTACAGAGAGATTTATGCCAGTTGGAAGAGTGGGCTGAAAGATGGCAGATGGAGTTTAATGCTGATAAGTGTGAGGTGCTACATCTTGGCAGGACAAATCAAAATAGGACGTACATGGTAAATGGTAGGGAATTGAAGAATGCAGGTGAACAGAGGGATCTGGGAATAACTGTGCACAGTTCCCTGAAAGTGGAATCTCATGTAGATAGGGTGGTAAAGAAAGCTTTTGGTGTGCTGGCCTTTATAAATCAGAGCATTGAGTATAGAAGTTGGGATGTAATGTTAAAATTGTACAAGGCATTGGTGAGGCCAATTCTGGAGTATGGTGTACAATTTTGGTCGCCTAATTATAGGAAGGATGTCAACAAAATAGAGAGAGTACAGAGGAGATTTACTAGAATGTTGCCTGGGTTTCAGCAACTAAGTTACAGAGAAAGGTTGAACAAGTTAGGGCTTTATTCTTTGGAGCGCAGAAGGTTAAGGGGGGACTTGATAGAGGTCTTTAAAATGATGAGAGGGATAGACAGAGTTGACGTGGATAAGCTTTTCCCTCTGAGAGTAGGGAAGATTCAAACAAGGGGACATGACTTGAGAATTAAGGGACAGAAGTTTAGGGGTAACATGAGGGGGAACTTCTTTACTCAGAGAGTGGTGGCTGTGTGGAATGAGCTTCCAGTGAAGGTGGTGGAGGCAGGTTCGTTTTTATCATTTAAAAATAAATTGGATAGTTATATGGACGGGAAAGGAATGGAGGGTTATGGTCTGAACGCAGGTGTATGGGACTAGGGGAGAATACGTGTTCGGCACGGACTAGAAGGGTCGAGATGGCCTGTTTCCGTGCTGTAATTGTTATATGGTTATATATGGTTATATAAGTTTAAGGTGAATGGCAAAAGATTTAATAGGAATCTGAGGTATGTTTTTCACACAAAGGGTGGTAGGTGTATGGAACAAGCTGCCAGAGGAGGTAGTTGAGGCGGGGACTATCGAAACATTTATGAAACAGTTATACAGGTACATGGATAGGACAGGTTCGGAGGGATATGGGTCAAACGTGGGCAGGTGGGACTAGTGCAGATGGGACATGCAGGGCTGAAGGGCCTGTTTCCACACTGTATCACTCTATGGCTCTATCTATCTTTCCCTCTCAAACCCATTCTCCTGCCTTCTCCCCATTACCTCTGACACCCGTATCAATCAAGAATCTATCAATCTCCTCCTGAAAAATGTCCATTGACTTGACCTCCACAGCTGTCTGTGGCAATGAATTCCACAGTTCATCACCCTCTGACTTAAGAAATTCCTGCTCATCTCCTTCCTAAAGGAATGTCTTTTAATTCCGAGGCTGTGGCCACTATCCTAGACTCTCCCACTAGTGGAAACATCCTCTCCACATCCACTCCATCCAGGTTTTTTACCAGGCTGGGACAGACGGCAACAGCTTCACACCGTGTCCCATAGCTCGTGTCCTGTCCTGCATCACCCAAGGCAGCAGAGGCGTAATAGAAGAGGGCAAGCACCGTAACAAAGTAGCTCACGATAGTTTGGGTAACATTCAGGAATGTCTATGCATGCCACATCATGAATATTACTGAAGAACGGTCTTGACCCGAAACATAATCTATACCTTTTCTCCAGAGATGCTGCCTGACTCACTGAGTTACTCCAACACTCTGTGACATGTCATCTAACCATGGTCTCCAGAGATGTTGCCTGACCCGCTGAGTTACTCCAGCACTTTGTGACTATTTTCCCTTCACCCATCTGCCCAAGCCCACTCTCCCCCCTCCTTTCCTATGTTCCTTTCCACCCATAAACCTCTCTCTGCCTTTACATTTCACTCCTCTTTCAAATCTGCTCTACTTATCTACATTCATTTTTCTTCTTAACTTTTTAGTCATAGAATGATGCAGTGTGGAAACAGGCCCTTCAGCCCAACTTGCCCACACCGACCAACATGTCCCATCTAAACTAGTTCCACTCACATGCGTCTGGCCCATATCCATCTAAATCTGTCCTATCCATGTACGTGTCCAAATGTCTCTTAAACATTAGGATAGTCCCAGCCTTAAATACCTCTTCTGGCAGCTCGTTACATACACCCAGCAGCCTTTGTGTGAAAAAGCTACCTCTCAGATTCCTGTTAATTTCTGAAATATTGGTTATAAATGTGGTGCAAAAATGCTCCAAAATAAGGCTCAGAATGCATCAGAGACAGGGGCGGATTAACCATTAAGCAGACTAAGCATGTGCTTAGAACACCAGGGCCAAAGGGGGCACCACAAAGTTGGGAAAAGGGTGAAAAGAAAAAAAAAACGAATGAAGATTTGTAAAAAAAAAAAAATGGATAAGCAAATTGATCATAATGTTGTGTTTCTTGATCATGGTGCACCCTAGGGTTATCTTCCCAGGTGTACCACAAGGGGCACTGCTGGTGCAGTGCACTCTGACCTCTGTCGGTCAGTAAGATCATTAACACTGTCACATGTTTCCTGTTGTGGAATATTCTCGACTGACCTCTGTGCCTCAGACATGATGTTGGATCATTGGGACTTCTTTTGGGGAAGGTGGGACCTGTACAGAAAGGATGGGTTGCACTTGAACCCGAGGGGGACCAATATCCTGGCGGGGAAATTTGGCAAGGTCACTGGGGAGACTTTAAACTAGAATGGTTGGGGCGAGGGACTCAAATAGAGAAAGCTAGTAGACAGAATGGGAGGCAGGAAGTAGAAAAGGGAAGCACTCGGACACAAGAGGAGAAAGAAAAAAAAGGAAATAAACAGAGAATAAGAGAGGGTGGGTTTCTTAAATGTGCATATTTTAATGCTAGGAGCATTGTAAGAAAGGTGGATGAGCTTAGAGTCTGGATAGACACCTGAAAGTATGATGTTGTGGCGATCAGTGAAACATGGTTGCAGGAGGGCTTTGATTGGAAACTAAATATTCCAGGATTTCGTTGCTTCAGGTGTGATGGGGCAAGAGGTGGAGGTCGCAAGAGGTGGAGGTGTTGCATTGCTAGTCAGGGAAGATATTACAGCAGTGCTTTGGCAGGATAGATTGGAGGGCTCATCTAGGGAGGCTATTTGGGTGGAACTGAGAAGTGGGAAAGGTGTAGCAACACTTATAGGGGTGTATTATAGACCGCCAAATGGGGAACGAGAATTGGAAGAGCAAATATGTAAGGAGATAGCAGATATTAGTAGTAAGCACAAGGTAGTGATTGTGGGAGATTTCAACTTTCCACACATAGACTGGGAAACACATTCTGTAAATGGGCTGGATGGTTTGGAGTTTGTAAAATGTGTGCAGGATAGTTTTTTGCAGCAATACATAGAGGTACCTACTAGAGGAGGGGCAGTGCTGGACCTCCTGTTAGGAAATGAGACGGGACAGGTGGCGGAGGTATGCGTTGGGGAGCACTTCGGGTCCAGTGATCACAATACCATTAGTTTCAATATAATTATGGAGAAGGTCAGAACTGGACCTAGGGTTGAGATTTTTGATTGGAGAAAGGCTAACTTTGATGAGATGCGAGATGATTTAAAAGGAGTGAACTGGGACATTTTGTTTTATGGGAAAGATGTAGAAGAGAAATGGTGGACATTTAAAGGGGAAATTTTAAGAGTACAGAATCTTTATGTTCCTGTTCGGTTGAAAGGAAGTAAAAATTGGAAAGAGCCATGGTTTTCAAGGGAAATTGGACATCTTGTTCGGAAAAAGAGAGAGATCTACAATAATTATAGGCAGCATGAAGTAAATGAGGTGTTTGTGGAGTATAAGGAATGTAAAAAGAATCTTAAGAAAGAAATTAGAAAAGCTAAAAGAAGATATGAGGTTGCTTTGGCAAGTAAGGTGAAAGTAAATCCAAAGGGTTTCTACAGCTATATTAATAGCAAAAGGATAACTAGGGATAAAATTGGTCCATTGGAGAAACAGAGTGGGCAGCTATCTGCAGAGCCAAAAGAGATGGGGGAGATATTGAACAATTTCTTTTCTTCGGTATTCACCAAGGAGAAGGATATTGAATTATGTGAGGTAAGGGAAACGAGTAGAGTAGTTATGGATACTATGAGTTTCAAAGTAAAAGAAGTACTGACACTTTTGAAAATTATAAAAGTGGATAAGTCTCCAGGTCCTGACAGGATATTCCCTAGGACATTGAGGGAAGTTAGTGTAGAAATAGCCGGGGCTATGACAGAAATATTTCAAATGTCATTAGAAACGGGAATAGTCCCCGAGGATTGGCGTACTGCGCATGTTGTTCCATTGTTTAAAAAGGGTTCTAAGAGTAAACCAAGCAATTATAGACCTGTTAGTTTGACTTCAGTGGTGGGCAAATTAATGGAAAAGATACTTAGAGATAATATATATAAGCACCTGGATAAACAGGGTCTGATTAGGAACAGTCAACATGGATTTGTGCCTGGAAGGTCATGTTTGACTAATCTTCTTGAATTTTTTGAAGAGGTTACTAGGGAAATTGACGAGGGTAAAGCAGTGGATGTTGTCTATATGGACTTTAGTAAGGCCTTTGACAAGGTTCCTCATGGAAGGTTGGTTAAGAAGGTTCAACTGTTGGGTATAAATGCAGGAATAGCAAGATGGATTCAGCAGTGGCTGAATGGGAGAAGCCAGAGGGTAATGGTGGATGGCTGTTTGTCGGGTTGGAGGCAGGTGACTAGTGGGGTGCCTCAGGGATCTGTGTTGGGTCCTTTGTTGTTTGTCATGTACATCAATGATCTGGATGAAGGGGTGGTAAATTGGATTAGTAGGTATGCAGATGATACCAAGATAGGGGGTGTTGTGGATAATGAAGAGGATTTCCAAAGTCTACAGAGTGATTTAGGCCATTTGGAAAAATGGGCTGAAAGATGGCAGATGGAGTTTAATGCTGATAAATGTGAGGTGTTACACCTTGGCAGGACAAATCAAAATAGGACGTACATGATAAATGGTAGGGAATTGAAGAATACAGTTGAACAGAGGGATCTGGGAATAACCGTGCATAGTTCCTTGAAGGTGGAATCTCATATAGATAGGGTGGTAAAGAAAGCTTTTGGTATGCTAGCCTTTATAAATCAGAGCATTGAGTATAGAAGCTGGGATGTAATGTTAAAAATGTACAAGGCATTGGTGAGACCAAATCTGGAGTATGGTGTACAATTTTGGTCGCCCAATTATAGGAAGGATGTCAACAAAATAGAGAGAGTACAGAGGAGACTTACTAGAATGTTGCCTGGGTTTCAACAACTAAGTTACAGAGATAGGTTGAATAAGTTAGGTCTTTATTCTCTGGAGCGCAGAAGGTTAAGGGGGGACTTGATAGAGGTCTTTAAAATGATGAGAGGGATAGACAGAGTTGATGTGATCAAGCTTTTCCCTTTGAGAATAGGGAAGATTCAAACAAGAGGACATGACTTCAGAATTAAGGGACAGAAGTTTAGGGGTAACATGAGGGGGAACTTCTTTACTCAGAGAGTAGTAGCGGTGTGGTATGAGCTTCCAGTGGAAGTGGTGGCGGCAGGTTAGTTGGTATCATTTAAAAATAAATTGGATAGGCATATGGATGAGAAGGGAATGGAGGGTTGTGGTATGAGTTCAGGCAGGTGGGACTAAGGGAAAAAAGTTGTTCGGCACGGACTTGTAGGGCCGAGATGGCCTGTTTCCGTGCTGTAATTGTTATATGGTTATATGGTTATATGATGTGTGCGATATCCTTGGAAATCTAAGACCACTGCACTGGTAAGATGTCATACAGCTTCAATGATCCTTTATTTAATTAGTATACATAGTCGTCTCTTATCTGTCGATCTTTTTTGAGACTTTTTGTGTCTACTTTTGCCTGATTTAAGCTATTTTGTGTTGGCGAGGTGCAGTGTCATAGCATGTGTTTAAAAGTAAAATGATGGAGCCAAATTCAGTTGTCATGACAGTCATTTCAATGACCCTCTCTGCCCCTTTTTAATTTCAGCCCAATGTAAACGTCAAAAATGAAGCATGTTCAGTTGAGTGGTGCACAAAAGAGAAAACGTGCAAAAGAGAATGAGCAAAAGAATCTGTCTGTTGTAGCCAAGACAGGAAAGCTGACAGATTTCTTCTTACAAACTGCAGAGAAAGATGATCCAGATCAAAACCAGTGTCAGTCTTCAGAGACAGCAAGTGAATCAAATCTATCTCCTTCATCAGAAACAGGCAGTGTTGGTGCAAGGCCAGATTTTCATGATGACGTTGCACATGATGAAGTGCCACAACCTGGACCTAGTTCTACGACAAGATGTGTAAATGCTTTTGAACTGTCCAAGGAGTTTAGAGAACTGACCAAGGATGAAATGAACAAAGCTAAGGACCCAGGGTTGTGGGATGAATTTTATGGTGATGATGTGACTTATTGGGTTGCTTGTGGACCCAGTGAATGTCAGCACCACAATGGGCCATTTGACAAATCGTGTCGTTGGTATCATTTAAAAATAAATTGGATAGGCATATGGATGAGAAGGGAATGGAGGGTTATGGTATGAGTGCAGGCAGGTGGGACTAAGGGAAAAAAGTTGTTCGGCACGGACTTGTAGGGCCGAGATGGCCTGTTTCCGTGCTGTAATTGTTATATGGTTATATGATGTGTGCGATATCCTTGGAAATCTAAGACCACTGCACTGGTAAGATGTCATACAGCTTCAATGATCCTTTATTTAATTAGTATACATAGTCGTCTCTTATCTGTCGATCTTTTTTGAGACTTTTTGTAAAAAGGTGACACTAGAAGGGAGGCAAAGAATATTGCAAACAAGATGCAAGAACTGGAATTTGTGTTCATGCTGAATTTTTGGAATGAAACTTTAGAAAAGTTTCATAGAACAAGTCAACTTCTTCAAAGTGAAAATGTGATCTTGCAAACATGTGCAGATTTGTATTCATCATTGGCAGACCAGTTGCACACATCAAGAGATGAGTTTGAGAGATTTGAATCACTTGCAAAGGACATGCTCCCTGATGTAGAATACAAAGCAACTCAAATGCGTAAGCGTATAAGAAAGAGAATGCCCAACGATGGGAATGCACCAGAGGTCATTCTCAGTGCCAGAGACAAATTCCGTATCTCCACTTTTTATGTAATTGTTGAAAAGTTAGAAACGGAAATGAGGAGGAGACGAAAGGTGTACACTGAAATAGCAGACAGATTCTCTTGTCTGACAGATGTTCCTAATGCCACCCAACAAGGTGCTAATTCCCAATTATCAGAAAGTGAAAGGTACTCAAAGACTTGTCAGACACTCATTGATGCTTATCCAGATGACATGAACAACACTTTGTCTACAGAGCTTCAGCAGTTCCATTCATATGTTCTTCATAAGTTTAAAACAACCAAGAAAACATATTTCACTCACATGGAACTTTACAACACAATTACAGAAGACAAACTAGAGAGTGCCTTTCCAAATGTTGAAATTGCCTTAAGAATATTTTTAACATTAATGGTCACCAACTGCACAACAGAGAGGTCTTTCTCACAACTGAAACGTGTAAAAAACCCAAATAGATCAGTTATGCTTCAAGAAAGACTTGACTCACTGTGTATATTAACAATTCAAGCAGACATTCTGAGAAGTATTAATTTTGAGGATGTTATCAGTGATTTTGCGAAAATGAAATGTAGAAAAATGCCTTTCAGGTCATGAATATTGGAACTTTGATACATTTAACTTGTGAAATATTAAAATAGATGTTGTATTGCATTTTTGTAGAACTTTATGTAGCCCAAGCTTGGCTTAGTTTGTACAGTATATTGTGTTATCATATGAATAAATGTTTGTACTGCTGCAACCTGCATTGTATATCTGGTCAGACAGGTCAACAACTAAAATGGACTGGGTCAGTGTGGAAAGGAGGGGGGCACCAAGATTGGTCAGTGCTTAGGGCACCAGTGAGCCTTAATCCGCCCCTGATCTGAGAGCATCTAAAACCCCAGAGCTTCCAGGGCCCTTAAGCTGGCCCTGGACCCCGGCATCGAGGGACTTCACGCTTCGCGCTCATGATGTGCGCAGCCGCGCACACTATTTCACGTTAAATTTTTTGTAATCTTGTCATGCCGCCCCCCTTTTTGGAAAGCTTCGTATGGGCCTGCTAGTTCACCGACTAGTTTCACTGTCCTCCTGAATAATTTTAGTTTGTATACCTCGTTGTCACCTTCCCCTCAGCTAACAATGAACTACATTTCCTTACCATCATCTGCTTTGATCTGTTGTTTTCACACCATATCCTTCCATATTTCTAGTTTCCCTCTCCCCTGACTCTCAGTCTGAAGAAGGGACTCGACTCAAAACATCACCTATCCATGTTCTCCAGGGATGCTGACCAACCATGGAATTAGCTAAATCAGCAGCATTAGCTACTAAAACCTTATTTAGCCTGGGCTTTGTCATACAATCCAGATAAATCTACGTTGACACCATCCACAACTATGGACAATCTGGCATTCAATTAACACTGTCCACATGTCTATAACGTTGCCAATAGGAGAATCAGCAGAATTGGCACAAACCTGTAACAAATTAATGGTTAACAATCAACCAACCATTCGACAAAGTGGCAAGAGTAATTGGGAAATTAGTAGCAGTATTACCAGCTACTTAACTTGGACCTTTCCATTAGAGCTAAGGTGCTAGCGTTTAAACAAAATAACCCATATCCAGAACAGGTGGTAAATGGACTAATCTAGAGTCATTACCACTACAGACACTGGACATAAAACCTAGTTGGAAATGTTGGGTGCGTTCTATGGGTTAAAAGCATATTGTTCAATAGTGCACCATTTTGCATGTTCGTTTATAATTTGACAATATCACAGTGGTGGCCTATACTAAACCACATGGGCGGAATAAAATCGATATCATGTGACAATTTGATTAACACAATTTGGTAATGGTATGTCGTCAAACATATTTGGCTATCAACAACTTACCTACCAGGTGAGCTAAATACTGTGGCAGACATGTTAAACCAAAGTTTTTGCTGAAATTTCAAAACAATATGGAACACCAGATATCGATTTCTTTGTATTCCGACTGAATCACCACGTACCGATGTATGTCGCATGGGAACCAGACCTTGAGGCAGCAGCGATGGATACATTCTCGCTGAACTGGGGGGGGGGGACGGGGGGGGGACTAATCTCTATGTTTTTCTCCCCTTTTAACCATATAACCATATAACAATTACAGCACGGAAACAGGCCATCTCGGCCCTACAAGTCCGTGCCGAACAACTTTTTACCCTTAGTCCCACCTGCCTGCACTCATACCATAACCCTCCATTCCCTTCTCATCCATATGCCTATCCAATTTATTTTTAAATGATACCAACGAACCTGCCTCCACCACTTCCACTGGAAGCTCATTCCACACCGCTACCACTCTCTGAGTAAAGAAGTTCCCCCTCATGTTACCCCTAAACTTCTGTCCCTTAATTCTCAAGTCATGTCCTCTTGTTTGAATCTTCCCTATTCTCAAAGGGAAAAGCTTGTCCACATCAACTCTGTCTATCCCTCTCATCATTTTAAAGACCTCTATCAAGTCCCCCCTTAACCTTCTGCGCTCCAGAGAATAAAGACCTAACTTATTCAACCTTTCTCTGTAACTTAGTTGTTGAAACCCAGGCAACATTCTAGTAAATCTCCTCTGTACTCTCTATTTTGTTGACATCCTTCCTATAATTGGGCGACCAAAATTGTACACCATACTCCAGATTTGGTCTCACCAATGCCTTGTACAATTTTAACATTACATCCCAGCTTCTATACTCAATGCTCTGATTTATAAAGGCTAGCATACCAAAAGCTTTCTTTACCACCCTATCTATATGAGATTCCACCTTCAAGGAACTATGCACGGTTATTCCCAGATCCCTCTGTTCAACTGTATTCTTCAATTCCCTACCATTTACCATGTACGTCCTATTTTGATTTGTCCTGCCAAGGTGTAGCACCTCACATTTATCAGCATTAAACTCCATCTGCCATCTTTCAGCCCATTCTTCCAAATGGCCTAAATCACTCTGTAGACTTTGGAAACCTCTTCATTATTATCTGCATACTTACTAATCCAATTTACCACACCTTCATCCAGATCATTGATGTACATGACAAACAACAAAGGACCCAACACCGATCCCTGAGGCACCCCACTAGTCACCTGCCTCCAACATGACAAACAGCCATCCACCATTACCCTCTGGCTTCTCCCATTCAGCCACTGTTGAATCCATCTTGCTACTCCTGCATTTATACCCAACAGTTGAACCTTCTTAACCAACCTTCCATGAGGAACCTTGTCAAAGGCCTTACTGAAGTCCATAGAGACAACATCCACTGCTTTACCCTCGTCAATTTCCCTAGTAACCTCTTCAAAAATTTCAAGAAGATTAGTCAAACATGACCTTCCAGGCACAAATCCATGCTGACTGTTCCTAATCAGACCCTGTTTACCCAGATGCTTATATATATTATCTCTAAGTATCTTTTCCATTAATTTGCCCACCACTGAAGTCAAACTAACAGGCCTATAATTGCTAGGTTTACTCTTAGAACCCTTTTTAAACAATGGAACAACATGCGCAGTACGCCAATCCTCGGGGACTATTCCCGTTTCTAATGACATTTGAAATATTTCTGTCATAGCCCCGGCTATTTCTACACTAACTTCCCTCAATGTCCTAGGGAATATCCTGTCAGGACCTGGAGACTTATCCACTTTTATATTTTTCAAAAGTGTCAGTACTTCTTTTACTTTGAAACTCATAGTATCCATAACTACTCTACTCGTTTCCCTTACCTCACATAATTCAATATCCTTCTCCTTGGTGAATACCGAAGAAAATAAATTGTTCAATATCTCCCCCATCTCTTTTGGCTCTGCAGATAGCTGTCCACTCTGTCTCTCCAATGGACCAATTGTATCCCTCGTTATCCTTTTACTATTAATATAGCTGTAGAAACCCTTTGGATTTACTTTCACCTTACTTGCCAAAGCAATCTCATGTCTTCTTTTAGCTTTTCTAATTTATTTCTTAAGATTCTTTTTACATTCCTTATACTCCTCAAGCACCTCATTTACTCCATGCTGCCTATAATTATTGTAGATCTCCCTCTTTTTCCGAACAAGATGTCCAATTTCCCTTGAAAACCATGGCTCTTTCCAATTTTTACTGTTTCCTTTCAACCGAACAGGGACATAAAGATTCTGTACTCTTAAAATTTCCCCTTTAAATGTCTTCCATTTCTCTTATACATCCTTCCCATAAAACAAAATGTCCCAGTTCACTCCTTTTAAATCATTTCGCATCTCATCAAAGTTAGCCTTTCTCCAATCAAAAATCTCAACCCTAGGTCCAGTTCTGACCCTCTCCATAATTATATTGAAACTAATGGTATTGTGATCACTGGACCCAAAGTGCTCCCCAACGCATACCTCCGCCACCTGTCCCGTCTCATTTCCTAACAGGAGGTCCAACACTGCCCCTCCTCTAGTAGGTACCTCTATGTATTGCTGCAAAAAACTATCCTGCACACATTTTACAAACTCCAAACCATCCAGCCCATTTACCGAATGTGTTTCCCAGTCTATGTCTATTCCCAGTCTTTTCTACCTCATCAGTCAGGTACTACGCAAAATACAGATGAATTTTGCTTGGGACTTTTTGGTAGTACCCGACTGGCCTTGAGGTCATTGAAGCCCATGACCATTCCCCATGGACCAGATCTACTGATCCACCCTGTATCAGGCGTAAGTCACCCATGCCATGACAGAATAAGCCTACTGGGTTGCAGATTCCAAAAAGACCTTTTGATGGACCTGGGATTGTCAAATAGGACCATGGACATGATGACAGCATCTCACCGACTTCCACCAAGAAACAATATCTCTCCAGTATAAGAAAATGGGAAACATACTGCTCGAGAACAGAGACAACCTACTAAACAACCACAACCTACTATGTACCAAAGTTCCTGGCCCGCCTTCACCACGATGAAGGTCTGAACTATAGCACTATCAAATGTGCTAGAAGTGCACTGTCAGCCTATCTAAGACAGGCACCAAGGGAAACAGGCCATAGATCTCGCCCACTGGTGGCCAAATTAATGAGAGGTACCTTCTATTCAAAATCCCGAGACCTAGATATACCTAGATCTGGGATGTCAGCGTTGTCCTGACATACCTAAGGGATGGCCTCCAGCCAGATTTCTTACTCTGTAAACAGCTACCCTGTATACGGCCATGCTGATGGCTTAGTCTCAGCATAAGGGTCCAGTCTTTTTACCTACTCAGACTGGACAATATGGTCATAACATCAGACCAAATAACATTCACCATTCAGGGGCTGGTAAAACAGAGCAGACCAGGAACTTCAGGACTCATTATGGAAATTCCGGGCGTACCCACCTGACCCCCGTTATATGTCATGACTCACCTATGTATCAACACAACCTAAAATTCCCGAGGGAGACAAAATGGGTCAGCCACAAAAAAGCAACTGGGTCAGGGTACCGAGTCAAACCTTCTCTAAATGGCTCAAACAGGTATTAGGAGCAGCTGGAGTGGATACCAATATTTACACATCTCACTCCACCAGAGCAGCATCCACGTCAGCGGCTAACAGTATGGATGTGCCACTGGACATAACCTGGTAACAGCGGTGTGGTCCATGGGAAGAACTTTCAAACATTCTACAACAAGCCATTAAAACCTGTTTCATTTGCAGAGAGAATTTTAGACGCTGCAAAAATATATAATTTAGCCCGGGGGAGCATTAATTTCTTAGTTATTATTTTCAAATTAGATTAGATTAGATTAGATATAATTTATTGCCACACAGCCAGGCTGGTGGAAATTTGGGTTGTCTGCAGCAATAATAATACCATTGTTGTTTTACAAACAGATTCAGGTTTGATTACGATAACATACTTCCTCCCTTGGATGACTGGCAGCGAGTGAAGTATGGACTGTTACACGGTTTGAAATCACAGAGCTTTAAAATCTTCACGTAGTCACTCACGTGACTCTGAAGTAAAATAGTAAGATTAAACGAGAACTTACCAGTTTGAAGTTTGATCTGTATTTTATGAGGAGTTACGGTGAGGGATTACGTGCCCTCCGCTCCCACCCTCAATTATAGAGATCATCTGGTATATTAGTTCTCCTTTTCTTTACTATGTTTATTTCAATGATTGTGTCTTTCTGTGATTCCACACCGCTGCTTTGAAGTATGTCGCGCATGCGTGCTGGACGGGTTCTTCACGTAATCCCTCATCGTAACTCCTCATAAAATACAGATCAAACTTCAAAATGGTAAGTTCTCGTTTAATTTTACTATTATCCACTTTGGTGGCAAGAACAAGAAGGTAGATTATTATCTGAATGGTCGACACAAAATGCTGGAGTAACTCAGCGGGTGAGACAGCACCTCTGGAGAGAAGGAATGGATGACGTTTCAGGTCGAGACCCTTCTTCAGACTGGTGTCTGTGGATGGGGTGGGACAAAGATAGAAAGTAGGCGGAAACAGTAAGACAAGTGGGAGAACTAGGAAGGGGGAGGGGATGGAGAGAGAAAGCAAGGGCTCTCTGAATGTAGAGAAGTCAATGTTCATACCACTGGGGTGTAAACTACCCAAGCAAAATATAAGGCGCTGTTCCTCCAATTTGCTCTGGGCCTCACTCTGACAATGGAGGAGGCCCAGGACAGAAAGGTCAGAGTGGGAATGGGAGGGGGAGTTAACTGAATGGTGTCAGATTAGGAAAAGGGGAGGTGCAGCGAGACCTGGATGTGCTTGTACATCAGTCACTGAAAGTAAACATGTAGGTACAACAAACAGTGAAGAAAGCTAATGGCATGTTGGCCTACATAACGAGAGGATTTGAGTATAGGAGTAAAGGGGTTCTTCTGCAGTTGTACAGGGCCCTGGTGATACCACACCTGGAGTATTGTGTACTGTTTTGGTGTCCTAATTTGAAGGACATTCTTGCTATTGAGGGAGTGCAGCGTAGGTTTACAAGGTTACTTCCCAGGATGGCGGGACTGTCATATGCTGAGAGAATGGAGCAACTGGGCTTGTACACTTTGGAGTTTAGAAGGATGGGAGGATATCTCATTGAAACATATAAGATTGTTAAGGGCTTGGACACTCTAGAGGCAGGAAACATGTTCCCGATGTTGGGGAAGTCCAGAACCAGGGGCCGCAGTTTAAGAATAAGGAGTAAGCCATTTAGAACGGAGACGAGGAAACACTTTTTCTCACAGAGAGTGGTGAGCCTGTGGAATTCTCTGGTTCTCTGGATGCTTTCAAGAGAGAGCTAGATAGGGCTCTTAAAAATAGCAGAGTCAGTGGATATGGGGAGAAGGCAGGAACGGGGTACTGATTGTGGATGATCAGCCATGATCACATTGAATGGCGGTGCTGGCTCAAAGGGCCAATAGGCCTACTGCGGCACCTATTGTCTACGTCTATGTCTATGTCTATGTCTATGTCTATGTCTATGTCTATGTCTATGTCTATGTCTATGTCTATGTCTATGTCTATGTAACCCCTCCTGTGCTCCAAGAAATAAAGTCCTGACAATCTTCTATGTGAGAATCCTTGCAAATCCTTTACAATCCTTGTACAGTAAATATTCTCTGCATGTTTCTCGTGTCACAACATCTGTGACCAACATTGGTGACCAAAACTGAACATTTCATTCTCCAAAAGCTCAGTTTGGTTTTGTGTGGCGATACAGCATGGAAACAGGCCCTTCGGCCCATTGGATCCTTGCCGTTCTCCCATGCACTAGTTCTATCCTACACACTAGGGACAATTTACAGAAGCCAATTAACCTACGAACATGTACGTCTTTGGAGGACGTACCTTTCTGTGGGAGGAAACCGGAACACCCGGAGAAAACCCACATGGTCACAGGGAGATGTTACAAACTCCATACAGGCAACACCCATAGTCAGGATCGAACCCATATCTCTGGCGCTGTGAGGCAGCAACTCTACCGCTGCGCCACCGTGTCGCCCCTGACGGTCTTTAGACAAGTTGTTGCGCAATTCCAAAGACACACAGGTACATAGGTTAATTGACCTGTAAAATTGTAAATTGTCCCTTTCACTATTGTATGGGGTCAGCATGGTCTCGGTGGGCCGAAGGGTCTGTGTCCATGCTTTATCTCTAAAGTCTAAATCAACCCACAACCCACACCAGTGATACATCATTTTTTGATCGGTTGAAAAATTCGACGTGAAAAAAGGCCCTTCAGCCCACTAATCCATACTAACCAATTCACACTAGTTCTATGTTATTCCACTTTTGCAACCACTCCCTGTACACTAGGGGGCAATTCACAGAAGCCTATTAACCTACAAACCCACACGTCTGAAGTCAGATCTTTACCCGATCCATGTTCTTTAGGGATGATGCCTGTCCCGCTGAGTTATTCCAGCACTTTTTGCATCCTTTTATCCCACTCTCTCAACTATTCCCTACACATTAGAGGGTTTTGTAGAGGCCAATTAAGGTGGCATGGTGGCGCAGCTGTAGAACTACTGAGCACCAGAGACCCGGGCATGGGTACAGGCCTGTAGTTTAATTGGCTTGGTATAATGTTGGTAAAATGTAAAATTGTCCCTAGTGTGTGTCGGATAGTGTTAATGAGCATGGATCACTGGTCGGAGCGGACTCGGTGGGCCGAAGGGCCAGTTTCCGCACTGTATCTCTAAAAACATTTGACCTACAAGCCTGCATGTCTTTGGGATGTGGGAGGAAACCGGAGCACCAACGTGGTCACAGGGAGAACGTGCAAACTCCACACAGACAGCATCCAAGGTCAGGATCGAACTCTCAGGTAACATCTGCTGTGAGCCACTGTACCACCCATTCCTCTCCACAGATTCTGCCTGACCTATTGAGTTACTCCAGCACTCTGTGCTTTGTTGAAGATTCCAGCATCTGCAGTTCCTTGCGTCTCCATTTTACCAACACAGCCTTGAGGGCATGACCATGGAATGACTTTGCTCAGAGACCAGCGATGATCTTACTGAACGGGATAGCCAGCAGTGATCTTTTCATCTACTGTGTCTCATCTTTTGTGGGGACCACAAATATAGGATTTGGGTGAATTTAATATGGTTCAGTGGTGCTTTACTTATCACAGTGAGATTCTGCTTAATTACACGGGCGGGCGGGCGCCGCCATCTTTTGGCGCCTTTTCCACAGGCCCAAGATCCGGTCTGCCCGCACACTCGGTCTACTGGAGTGGCTCCCGATCCAGGCGAGCCCCAGGCTCCTGCAGGGCCTTCCTCTGTCGCCCTGTCCGGCCATCTTTGTAACCCGGGGGCACCTCCTGCCGCCGACCTTGTAGGCGCTAGCTGAGTTACCCTGGTTTCCCTCCGACCGGCCCTTGCTCCTCGCGTCCGACCTCTCCAATGGCTCCATCCAGTTACCGCGGTCCGCCAAGCCTTTAGGTCCTCCGGGCGGGTCCTCCGGGCGGGTCCTCCGGGCGGGTCCTCCGGGCGAGTCCTCCGGACGGGTCCTCCGGGCAGGTTCTTGGTTCTGCCGTCCGGCGAGGGATCAGAAACATTTACGAGGATGTTGCCAGGACTAGAGGGTGTGAGCTACAGGGAGAGGTTGAGTAGGCTGGGTCTCTATTCCATGAAGCGTAGGAGGATGAGGGGAGATCTTATAGAGGTGTATAAAATCATGAGAGGAATAGATCGGGTAGATGCACAGAGTCTCTTGCCCAGAGTAGGGGAATCGAGGACCAGAGGACATTGGTTTAAGGTGAAGGGGAAAAGATTTAAATAGGAATCCGAGGGGTAACTTTTTCACACAAAGGGTAGTGGATGTATAGAACAAGCTGCCAGAGGAGCCAGTTGAGGCTGGGACTATCCCATCGTTGAAGAAATAGTTGGGCAGGTACATGGATAGGATAGGTTTGGAGGGATATGGAGCAAGAGCAGGCAAGTGGGACTAGTGTAGAAGGGACATTGTTGACAAGTTGTGGGCAAGTTATGCCAAAGGGCCTGTTTCCACATTGTATCACTCTATGACTCTATGAACCTTCGGGTCTTTCGGCCGCGGCACCTTGGGAAGGCCTCGGCCGCACGGCACCATGGGAAAGTGTCACGTAAGTTAATGCCTTTTAAAAGAAAAAGGTATCGAAATTTGTGGAATTCTCTGCCACTGAGGGCAGTGGAGGCCAAGATACTGGATGGATTTAAGAGAGAGTTAGATAGAGCTCCAGGGGCTAGTGGAGTCAAGGGATATGGGGAGAAGTCAGGCACAGGTTATTGATTGGGAACAATCAGCCATGATCACAATGAATGGCGGTGCTGGTTCGAAGGGCCGAATGGCCTCCTCCTGCACCTATTTTCTATGTTTCTATAAAATATCAGAAAAAGGAAATACTTGTTGGAAACTCTCTCTCCTCCTCTTTGAACAGTTCGCCTTCATGACAACTTCTTCACAAAACCATTCGACTGCCTCCTTCGGAAGCCTGGCGCTTTGAGTGAGATATTCGTAGGAGGGTTAAGTTTTAAAATCAGGTCACGGTATTTGGTTAAGGAAAAGCTTTGCTTATATATCGCAGCTACAAAACCACAGCCGCACACTGCATTCAGTCCTCTGTTACTTATTAACGGATTTACAATGCTCGTGAAACTTTCATCTGTCAAGAGTGTTTTATTGTTATGTGTCTCGATATGGAACAATGAAATTGTTACTTGCAGCAGCAGCACAGATATATCAGCGTAGTACTCCATAAAAATTGTTAGTAAACAACACAAGAAAATTCAGTGTCTATTTTTAAAAATCGAACAAATAAATAAATGGATGATAATAGTGCAGTCACAAATAATAAATATAGGCACAAAATGCTGGAGTAAAGGGGCTGTCCCACTATACGTTTACCCAAGAGCTCTCCCGAGTTTAAAAAAAATCAAACGCGTGGTAAGTACGTAGAATGTACGTAGCGGGTACGTCGGAGCTCGGCACGTCTCTTTGCGGCTCGTAACGCTAACGGCAGGTACTCGGGAAACGCGGTAAGCTCGTGAAGTTTTTCAACATGTTGAACAATGTCCACGAGAGCCCCGAGTACCTACAAGCAGCTATTACCGTAATTCTCCGAGTTCGAATCAGGGGAAACTCGGGAAAACTCTTGAATTACCACGTACAGTGGGACAGGCCCTTAGCTCAGCGGGACAGGCAGCATCTCTGGAGAGAAAGAACGGTGACATTTTGGGTCGAGACCCTTCTTCAGACACAAAGTCTTTCCCCCCTCACCTTAAACCTATATCCTCTGGTTCCCGATTCCTTTACCCTGGGCAAGTGATTCCATCCGATCTATTTTATACACGTCTATAAGATTACCCCTCATTCTCCTGCGCTCCAAGGAATAGAGTCCCAGCCTGCTCAACCTCTCCCCAGAGGAACTCTGCCTCTGCTGAGTATGGTTGGAGTGTTGTCTTGTTGAGGCTTTGTCTGCAGTACTTAATCATAGAGGCATGCTGCACAAAAGTAGGCCACTCATCCCTTCACATCTGTGCAAGCCCTTTAAAAGCCTTCTGGTCTCCCGCTCCCTTTGAACGGCCCTGTAAAAAAATTCACTTTTAATATTTATCTAACTTTCCTTGCAAGTTACTGTTGAATCCAATTCCACCACTGGTGGAACAAAGACGTGGAAGAGTACAGCAGAGGAACGGGCCCTCAGCCCATAATGTTTGTGCTGAATACGATGCCGAGCTGACTGTACCGGCACCACATCTGGAGGCTGCTGCGAATCGTCCGATCAGCTGAGAACCTTCCCTCCATTGATGAACTGTACACTGCAAGGGCCAGGAAGCGAGCGGGCAAGATCATCTCTGACCCCTCTCACCCTGGCCACAAATTCTTTGAAACACTTCCCTCTGGAAGGCGACTCCGGACTGCCAAAGCTGCCACAGCCAGACATTAAAACAGTTTTTATCCACGAGTAGTAGCTCTACTCAACAGCCAAAAATCTGTAGCCTCCTTTTGCTCTGGTATTTTATTTAATTCACATGTTTAAACTGTAATGTTTTATTCTTAACGTTTTAATTTTTTATGTTTTATTCTTCATTGTTTACTGTAGTGTTGTTACTTGCGAGTGGAGCACCAAGACAAATTCCTTGTATGTGTAGCAATGTTACAAAATGTTGAGATTTTAAAAATCAAGTCTGCAATTTATCTCATCAGATAAAGCATAAAAAGAAGTTTAATTTGACACCTAATTCACTCTCATATCTTCAGTATTAAAAAGGTTATGGCCATTTTCATACCGTTGCTTTTCCATTGACTTAACACAAAAGCTGTGATCGAGGACAGTCAAAAGCCCATAACTTTCTTAAAAATTAAGAGAACTGAATGACATTTTCAGTGATTATAGATTCACACATTTTGAAACAAATATAGAACATCTTACTTTGATGACCTGAAATTAAAGCATATAATTAGTTAGTTACCTAATTGTAGCTAATTACAAAATTGACCGTTGTGACGGAAATAGTAATAAACACCCAGACTGCCTTGAAAATTCAAAAATGTGATATTCTCAAGATCAGAAATTTAATCTTATTGTATTATATGCTGTAAGTCTGTAACAGACAGGTAAAGAAATTACAATTTCTAGCAATAGGCTAAGTCTTTTTGGAGAAGATCAGTTGCTAGCTGGTACATTGGCATATCATAATCAGTAGCATCATCATACTCCTCAGATTGTAACCAACAAGCAACTCTGTACACCTTGTTTTTCCTCAACTTTTCAATTTTGGCATTGTAAACTAAAACATTTTGCTCTTCAAACCACGCATGACATGCCTTTCTGCCCACTACTTTCCCATTAACAATGTCCTGTAGATTCCATTTCTTAAGAAAAGGATATTATTTTAAAATAGCCTGTATCCAAATAACAAACTAATCCCATTCACACAAGAATTCACAATATAACATGATTTTTAAATCTCACTGTCATGTATTTATATCCCAGATGGAAGGAATGTAATGTTTAATTCCCATAAATGAATCTAGAAACATCTACCCAAAACATAATCAAATTATTATTTTTTGCACAATACATGTGACTCAAACTGTTGTGAATATTTAGTTTAAAAGTATTGATCATGGAGAGAGAGAGAATAAGACAAAATATAGACAAGTTAGACGGCTTATCGCCAAAAAAATGGGCATTTTAATCATCTTGCTTCTGGAACGCGATCGATTGGAACGTTGCGGTTGCGGTGAATTTGAACTCCATATCGGCAGGAAAAACATTGCCATTTCGTATGGGGCCCAAATAACATTTTCGCAATGTAAAATTAGATTAAAGCCATCCCAAGAACCAAGTTTATATGTAAAATACACGACTTACACATTGTTTCGTCCCGTTCTTGCGATCTGTCACGTTGTAGGCATTGAGGGCATTCAAAGTCGCTTTTTATTTTAATCCAAATGTTAAATTATCCAGCTATTTTTTTTTTTAAATAGCGCGAATGGGAGGCGTGTAATGTATATAATGTAATTAACATAAGTTATGTCTTGTGCGAGGGGACGCATGCGCTGGAGGAGACTCATGGTGGTGTCCTACAATAAAGAAGCTTGTTAGTTTACTCCTGTATCTGAGAGTTCTTTTGAGTCAGTTCCAAGTACCCAAAATACACTACAATTGGCGATGAGGATGGGATAGAGTTTGTGAACTCACCCACAGGACTGTTTTGCAACACACAGGATTGTTTAACAGTTTAAACTGTAGATACGGAGCTGTGTCGCAGTTGTTTGCGAGCTGGACAAGAGAGGCCTGCAGATCCCTCTATGCCGGGGACTGCATTTAAAACATCAGCTGTACGTCGGCGAGTTTTGTCAGGCTATCTCTATGTTGTGTCTACGTGGCAAGATGTCGTCCTTCGGATTGTTACTCATTTTAGACTGAGTTGTTTTCTTTTTGTCAAATTCCTTAAGCTGAATAGTCTTTGTATAAGTTTTAGGTGAATTGTTACACCAAAACACACAACAACAGCACGAAGAGGATAAAAGAACAGAAAAGGAAAGAAGAAGGACTGTCAGAAAAAAATAAGGTTGTGTTTGGAAACAAAGTGGAACGGCACCAAGCCAAAAGATTTGGCGCCAACCGGTTTTGGATTGGCGCCAAAGAAAAGCAAGGTCGGAACAGGAAACAAGGAAAACAAGTGGGGCAGTAAGTAAGTGTCACCGAAGAAAGCAGCCGAAAGCTGGAAGCCTAACCAGCAGGACAGCGACGGTGTCAACTTACCTGTAACATTTTCCAGGGCTGTGTAGCCAAGGCAAAGGGGCAGAAGAGGCCCAGTAGCTGCCACCGACTTCGGACGTTTTCCAGGGCTGTGTAGCCCACAGCCAGGCCCAGGAGCTGCCAACGACGTCCCAGTACCGGGTAGGGCCCAGTACCGGGTAGGTCACGGACAGGTCCGGTGAAGCCACCGACGAAACGGAGTCAGCCCGGCTGGGAGAAGAGTCAACCCGGTCGAGGGAGAAAGCCGGCCGCGTGAGAAGCGGACCGACAGAGTAAAAGAAAACTGGCCGCGGAGAGAAGCGGACCAGTCGTGAAAGAAAGCCCGGTCGGGAGTAGAGTCAGCCCAACCGTGAGGTTCTGGCT
The DNA here is from genome assembly GCF_010909765.2 of Amblyraja radiata. Classification (NCBI taxonomy): domain Eukaryota; kingdom Metazoa; phylum Chordata; class Chondrichthyes; order Rajiformes; family Rajidae; genus Amblyraja; species Amblyraja radiata. The sequence goes on along the minus strand of NC_045965.1, from coordinate 937,097 downwards.
GCGCAAGAGAAGCGGACTGGCCGAGGGGGAAAGCCCGGACGTGAGAGGAAGTCCAGCCCCAAGCAAAGAGTGGGTCCGCACGAGAGAAGCAGGACAGCACTCAAGCACTTCAGCCCGGTCGGGAGTAGAGTCAGCCCGGTCGTGAGGACTGTGGAGACAGCGGGCAGGCAAGTCAGCAGAGCAGCAGTAGTCGACTTGGCAGCGAGCCAGCGGCAGCAAATGTAACGGTGAAGCCCGGAGGAGCCAGCAAAAGCAGCAAGAGTGGAGGTCTGGCGAGGCCAGCAGCAAAAGTACCGGTGGGGACAGCTCGAGAGGTCGAGAAGGCACTGGAGTCCATAGGCCGACAGGCTGGACCGGTGAAATCCATCAAAGTAAAAGCAGGACTGTAGAATGTAATGCGTTGTTCACTATTCCTTCACAGTAAAAGCGGGACTGTTTGGATGTAATGCATTGGTCACTGTTATTAATAGTAAATCTGTGTGCATAACAGGAATATGGTTAAAATGTTCTAAATGTCTATTAACATGAAATGTTGGTTAATAGTATAAATCTATTATTATAAGAATTAGTAATAGTCAGTGGGCTGGATCACTTCTTAGTGTGTAGAAGGATTAAGTCTAGTGCAGAATACACAGTGTGAGAAAAGAAGATAGTGCACCTGAATAGCAACAGGTAGAATGGCTATTCAAATTGTAGGAAACGTGCCCCAGTTAGATTATGGGTGTAATTTTGTGAAATGGACCAAAGTCTTGGAGGCTTGTTTCATTTCCAATGATATCGCTGCACAGGAGAAGAAGAGAGCATGGTTCATATTAGGCTTAGGAAGAGAGGGTTATCAGACCTTACGCATGTTACTGCTGCCAGCAGTGCCCACAGATAAAATGTATGAGGAGTGTAAGGAGGCTTTAATGGCTCATTTCTCGCCAAAACCTCCAAGGGTATCCAGAGGCAAGGAGGCTGAACTAAAGAGGGCAGAGAGTCTCTCAAAGGACCAAGGTCAAGTGCAAAAGGACAAAGGTCAAGTGCAAAAGGACAAAGGTCAAGTGCAAAAGGGACACAAGCCAAGTGCAAAGGGACACAGGTCAAGTGCAAAGGGACACAAGTCAAGCGCAAAATGACACAGGTCAAGTGCAAAATGACACAGGTCAAGTGCTAAGGGACAAAGGGCAAATGCAAAGTGGCAGAAGTCAAAGGCAAAGAGAAATTGCCATCCAAAGGGCAACCCTAGCTATTCAAGCTGCATTCAGGGGTATGAATGTACGGAGAGAAATCCGGAACAAACAGAAGGCAGCAACGGTAATACCAGCAGCATTTAGAAGGCACAGAGTATACCGTCAATACAAGGCAATGAGATTGGCAGCTATAATAGTACAAACTCATTTTACTTCGGAGTCACGTGAGTGACTACGTGAAGAACCCGCTCAGTGCGCAGGCGCGGCATTACGCCAGCAGTGCAACAGCGGCAGCGGGAGTTAGGCTCTCCCGCTACAGAATGAAACAGACCGTCAGGTGAGTACCCTGAGGTCGGGTTTCTTTTACAGGGGAGCCCCTTTTTCTGCTTGTGTTTTACAGGCAGAGAAAAAAGGCTCTGGAACAAAACTGTCCCCCGTTCAAGGAGGAACGTTTTCCGTCGGGGAGGGGGGCAGCAACAGGCGGTAGGAGCGACCCGGTGTTCCGCAATTCCCCGACACCGTGCCGAGCCCAGCCCGATAGCGGGCTGGATGTATAGCCACCCGAAGAGGCATCCGGCAGGTGTTCCCGATTTGGGACGGGACGTCTCTCCACCCGCACGGGGGGAGAGAGAGCCGCCTGAGCCGCTGGAGCGGCTCTCGGAGCAGGTGCCTGCGAGACGCGCTGCTAGAGGGGCGCTCCCGCTACTACAAGGCACAAAAGCTCTAGAAGAAGGCGGTAGGAACATTTACCGGGCGCACCGCTATCCCCACACCGCGCCGAGGCCAGTCCCGCTAGTGCCTGAGCTGCGGGCTGGATGTTCAGCCATCCGAAGAGGCATCCGGCCGGTGGCTTCCGACTTGTCGGAGGGGACGTCTCTCCACCCGCATGGGAGAGAGACAGCCGCCTGAGCCGCTGGAGCGGCTCCTGGAGCAGGAGCTCCTGCGAGACACGCTACGTGAGGGGCAGTCTCGCTGGAGGGTTCAGGCATACCCTCCACAATGCCTAGGCACTGCCCATCGCTTCCTCCTTAGTGTGGTTAGCTTTGGGGTGACCAGTGGCTGGGCTGGTCATGAAGAGGGGTCACTGGCTGAACAATATCGGGAGTATGCTTGAGGTACAGGATCAGGAAGAGCTGCTGGGTGTGGCCGCTATGTGGCTCCACCACTAGCGAGATGGCTTTTCAGCCTCAGCTGATGGCCAGCTTACTACCTGTCTTTTCCAAAAAACCTCTCCAAGACAGGTAGCCATGAGGCGTTGGTTTTATCACGCCTCCCCTAAATTGCATTTACTCAAAGTGCCCGCCATTATTGGGGGATACATTGAGAAGCGCATTTAACCTAAATATTTTAAAAATGCATTTGGTACCCTGACGTCGGCTATCATGTCCACCTGCTCATTCCAGAAGGGCAGGGTAGTATGGCAAAACACCTGACCCTACTGTTCAACAGTATACCTCATAACTTCTCAAATGAACTCACAAACCTGCCCTCAATCTATGAAATTAACAGGACTATGAGAACGCCGACCTCACAAGCACAGATCCATCTACCTGGCACTTGCCAAACCAGTCCTAAAAAACTGGACGAAGTGTTCAAACTATTCGGCACAAGAGGGCAGAGTCTGGAATGAGCACCACACTAAACCAGACAGCAGTACCTCTACGTGTCCACCAGGTGCGTCTACCTCATGGTACTGGTGAAAGCTCGGGGCCTGCATGCCAAACCCGTAGCATTTTAGGCCACGGCCCAGAGCAGGCCCCAGGGAAAATGCGCCACCCCCCAACAAACATCGTCCCTACAAGAACAAGGAACCAGAAACCGAAGAAAACAACAATGAAGACAGATAAGTATGGTTCCTACCATCACATAAAGGCTAAGGGTTGTACTAACAAGGGGTGGGTGAATCACGCCTGGTTAGGAAGCTATCACTTGGTAGTTATATACCAAAAAATAAATACAAGGGGAATAGAATTAATATCTTGCCACCAATTCAGCAAGCACCCCAAGGGGTCTACCCTCCCACGATGGTGAATGTCGCACCATCGTTGATAAACCACTTGAGTATTTCACCAGGTATACCCATTCATGGGATTTGTAACTACTACCATGGATCCAAGGATACTTTATGGTACACATCGACCTTGAAGATGCACACTATTCAGTACCTTCTCATATAAGTTTCGGATATACCGCAATTACCTGGATGGAGTAACCATGATGAGCGTTGCGGCATTTAAGTCAAAGTTATCCAGAATCAACTAGCCCTGACACTTAGAAACATTCCGTCATGGCATGTCTATATATTAACGACAAACTATCTTTGCATACAGCTTTAGCTGCATCGCTTCTCGGCCTTTTGGCTAAGATCAAGTGTAGTATCTGTTCTTATCAGTTTAATAATCTGATACGTCCCTTATCTAGGGACCATATATTAAATTGAATTTTGGAACAGGGAGATGGAATAGGGGCTTGCTCCGTCCACTCCACGCATCGACCCAGTATTGCAGGGCCTCTGGGAACAGTGCACAAAATATATATCCAGATATTTACGTTGACCATCCACAACTTTGTTATCTGGTATTCATTAAGACTATCAGTCATGGTGCATTAACCACCAATCAACTACGTGGCAAAGTAATTGGGATATAGCAGCATTACCAGCTACTGAACTTTGTACCTTTCCTATGAGCTGAGATACTAGTGTTCAAAACTATCTCCATACCTGTAATATGGGGGCAAATGGATTAATCTGTAGTGTTATCATGGAATTTATCGGCAGGAAGGATTATGGTTGTACACTTCCACCTCTTTTGAGTAACATCTTATGTGTCCTGATGTGTTACTGAGCTTGTAATACTTAATGCCAATATGAATTGACTTAAACATGTTATATATTAACTTACTTAATTCTAGTGAAGCATTTGCTCAGTAATCCACCAAATTTGCATGTTCGTTTATAAGATAACAACATCACAGTGGTGGCATATACCAAACCACTTGGGCGGAGAACATCGATATTAGGTGACAATTTATTAACAATTGGAAACCGTATGTCGTCAAACATGTTTGACCATCAGTAACTCACCTATCAGGTGAGCTAAATACTGTAAACATACATTTAAACCAAAAATATTTGCTGAAATTACTAAGCAATATGGACACCAGATATCGATTCCTTATATCCAATTAAATCACCACGTACTAACTTACGTCACATGAAACCAATCTCAAGGCAGCGGCAATGGAGACATTCCCGCATATTGAGGGGTGGGGGGAACCTAATCTCTATGTTTTCCTTTCCTTCTACCTCTTCAATAGGTACTACGGCTTCATCAGTCGGGTACTACGCAAATTACAGTGGACCAAGTCCACAAGCATGGTTCCCAGTGATCCTCGACATGGTCATTAAAAGAATTGCAGAATTGGGAAGACCATTGCTGTGCTTGGATCAGCAGCACTATCAACCTGATGACAGCATTCCGTCGCATATCCTAGGGAACATACCTGAGGAGCATCAAGAAATGGTACACTGTTTTCCAAAACAGGAATTACACATTCAACTATAACAAAAAACTGTACTGGAGCTCCTGGCAGGTCTTCACCACAATGAAGGACATGTTCTGTCAGCCTACTCAACTTGGGTACCGCTCACTGGTGATCAGATACAGGAGAGGTATATCAATCCATTCCCCAGAAATAGGTACACCCAAATTGGGATGTCAGTGAAATCCTGACATACCTTAGGGGATGATCACCAGCCAGGTCACTCACCCTGGAACAGCCTACCCTGAAGATGGACATGCTGGTGGCCTTACATCAACACAAAGAGCCAGCTCTCCCATCTACTGCGATGGGACAACATGGTTATAACACCAGATAGTGTCACATGCCCATTCAAGGGTTGGCCAAACAGAACAGACCAGGAACATCAGGTCCAGTCATGAAATTCCGGGCATACCCACCTGAACCACGTTTTATGTGTCATGACCCACTTTGAGATCGACACAATAAGGAATACCAATGAGAGGAAAAAGCCTTATGGGTCAGCCACAGGAAACCTCATGGTCGGGTGACGAGCTAAACTATCTCTAGTGGCTCAAGCAGGTACTGGGAGTTGCTGGAGTAAATACCAACGTGTATAAAATCTTATTCCACCAGGACAGCTTCCACGTCAGTAACTAAGAGGATGGACGAGCCTATGGACCACATCCTGGCTACTGCAGGGTGGTCTAGGGAGTATACGTTCCAAACTTTTATAACAAACCACTGACAGAACCTGTATCGTTTGCAGAAAAAGAATCTGCAAAAAATATATAATTTAAGCCCGGGGGAGCAATTGGTCTTGTTGTTGTTGTTAATAACACCATTATTGTTTTTACAAACAGATTCATGGTTGATTACGATAACATACTTCCTCCCTCGAATGACTTCGGCAGTGAGTGAAGTATGAACTGTTACACGGTTTGAAATCACAGAGCTTTGAAGTCTTCACGTAGTCACTCACGTGACTCCGAAGTAAAATAGTGAGATTAAACGAGAACTTACCAGTTTGAAGTTTGATCTGTATTTTATGAGGAGTTACGATGAGGGATTACGTGCCCTCCGCTCCCACCCTCATTATATGGATCAAACTAATAAATTGATGTCTCCTTATCTTTACTATGTTTACTTCAAATAACTGTGTCTATCTGTGATTCCACACCGCTGCTTGGAAGTATGCCGCGCCTGCGCACTGAGCGGGTTCTTCACGTAATCCCTCATCGTAACTCCTCATAAAATACAGATCAAACTTCAAACTGGTAAGTTCTCGTTTAATCTCACTATTATAGGGCACACCTTCAAATGGAAAGTGATCGCAAAATTTACATGAAGGTACGCAGAAGTGTTGTACTGCTTTAGGCAGCCTACCGTGGAATGCTTGTTCGAAGGCAACTGCGGGGCATGCATAAATCTGTCAAGGTCATACAGACTTATTATCAGATGTATAAACAGCGTCAGTATTTTAAGAAACTACGCTGGTCTGCCATTGCTGTACAGCAACGATACAGAGCATGCCAGATAAGAGATGTCCAAGTGAGACAGTATAAGAGTTTGAGAGAAGCAGTGGTGTGTATTCAGGCCTTATACCGCAGGATCAAAGCCAGAGTATTGGTAGAGAAAACCAAGGCAGCACGCCGTATTAAGTCATTCATAAGAATGTGCATTACACGTGAAGGTGTGCCCTATAATAGTGAGATTAAACGAGAACTTACCAGTTTGAAGTTTGATCTGTATTTTATGAGGAGTTACGATGAGGGATTACGTGAAGAACCCGCTCAGTGCGCAGGCGCGGCATACTTACCTTGGAGGACTTACACAGTTCCCGCTGCATCAAAAAATCCCAGAGTATTATAAAGGACATTTCCCACCCCGGACACTCCCTGTTTGAACTGTTACCATCAGGCAGACGGTACAGATCTACAAGGACAAGGACAAACAGACTTAAAAACAGTTTTTACCCCACTGCTATAAAGGCACTAAATGTAGCCGCCAAGGAACGCAGGGGCGATACATACTAAGAGACTGTGAAATCGACAGAAGGATGTAGGGCTGGGTGTTTATGCATGCTATTTTCATGATATTTATTTTAGTTGTTTATCTTTTTTTAAATATTTTACCTTGTATGTATCGTTAGCTTTTAGAAATGTTTGAATGGTGCACTGACTGGCTGACATTTTACAATTTTGTTGTACATGGTTCATGTTACAATGACAATAAAGAAACTATTCTATTCTATTCTATTCTATTCTACAAGAAAGCATTTCTTGATGCAAAAGGCGGCTGTAGTCACTCTGCAAGCTGCATACCGTGGTTACCGATTAAGGGTACGGCACAGAGCTATGCGACAAGCAGTCATTTCGATCCAGAGATGGTACAAAGCATGCAAAATAGGGCATTCCCAGTTTGTGCAATATCAGTCAATGAGGGATGCAACTATTACCATTCAGACTGCCTACAAGAATATGGTGGTTAGGCAGTGGGTTAAGCAAAAGAGAGCTACTATAAAAGTGCAGTCAGTACTCCGTATGAGTTGGTATAGGAAAGACCTAAGGAGACAAATAGATGCACAACAGAAAAGGCTGAAATTATACAAAAGGTTTAAACGATATAGGAAAGACTTCCTCAAACCGATTTATACAGCAGTTGTAGTGCAGTATCACTACCGTGCTTATGTAGTAAGAGAAATATGCAGAGCGCTAATTAAAGCCACTGTTGTATGGCAAGGACAGTATAGATCCTACTTCTTGATGAATAACCAGAAAGGTGATTTAAGAAGACAAATAGACGAACAGCAGAAAAGGCTTAAACGTTGCAAAGAACGGTTAAATAAATGCGTGACGATGAGCAAAAAGCTGTTAACAGAAAAGTCTAAAGAAGAGAGGCTTGTCGGTCGAGCCAAAAGTATGCAGGACCGATTGCGATTAGGACACTTCAGTATAGTCCAGCATGGAGCTTCCTTCACTGAGCAATGGACAAATGTTTATGCATTGCAGAATGTCATTATACACCAAGAGCAGATAAATACGTAGCGCCAAGAAATTGAGCGACAGAGAACGACTGAAAAACGAAAACCTGCCGTCATGTGTCAGATCCCACCTACAAATAAAGAACAGAAACAGAGGAAATGTTAACTTTAGCAGAATTTCAAGAACAGGAAGAAATCTGCAAATTACATTAGGATATTTAAAAAGGGAAGAGGCAGAGATACAGGTAGAGCTAGAGTGATTAGAAAGATGAGTGGAATGAACCATTATAAGTGCTAAGTTTAGATACAGTTTACAGTTATGAGGATGTAGTATAAGATGACTGCAATAATATAATTTTGCAACTGTGTGTTAATCAATTATATTTAATGTAGTAGAAATGGTGTTATTCGCCTCCAAGCTAAAGGGGGAGCAGTGTAATGTATATAATGTAATTAGCATATGTTATGTCTTGTGCGAGGGGACACATGCGCTAGAGGAGACTCAAGGTGGCGTCCTGGAATAAAGAAGCTTGTTAGTTTACTCCTGTATCTGAGAGTTCTTTTGAGTCAGTTCCAAGTACCCAAAATACACATCGATTTTTCTCCAGCAGCTTAGCAGCCCGAGGATGTCTGCCTCCGATAGTCAGTACAAAACTAATTCCGCCCCCCCCCCCCCTCAAAGGCGTCAAATTCGCGCACACAGCCAGTGGCAGAACTGCACCACCGCTGAAAGTGAATATTGTAACATCGCTAGTGTGTGTACATACGTGGCCAATAAACTTATTCATTCATTCATTCATTCATTCATCTTACACTAAACGTAAATCACGTTTTTCCCTTGATCATGTATCCCTACACTGTGCATGGCTCGATTGTAATCATGTATTGTCATTCTGCCAACTGGATAGCACGCAACAAAAACTTTTCACTGCACCTCGGTACACGTGACGAGAAACTAAACAAACCTAAACTAATCTGATCTTATCTCCCTGCACGTAATCCATATCCATCCACCACCACCCCTGGAAGTGCGTTCCAGTCCTCCACCACCCTCTGTGTGAAGAAAAACTTGCCCCGCACATCTCCATTAAACTTTCTCCCTCTCACCTTATAGCTATGCCCTCTAGTGTTGGTCATTTCCTGCCTTGAAAAAAGCTTCTGACTGTCCACCCTATCTATGCCTCTCATCATTTTATATACTTCTATTAACTCTCCCCTCAACCTCCCATGTTCCAGGACAGCACGGTGGCGCAGCGGTAGAGTAGCTGCCTTACAGGGAATGCAGCGCTGGAGAACCGGGTTCGATCCCGACTACGGGTGCTGTCTGTACGGAGTTTGGACGTTCTCCCAGTGACCTGCTTGGGTTTTCTCCGAGATCTTCGGTTTCCTCCCACACTCCAAAGACGTGCACTGTTTTGTAGATTAATGGGCTTGGAAAATGTAAAAATTGTCCCTAGAGGCTGTAGGGTAGTGTTAATGTGCGGGGATCGCTGGTCAGCGCAGACGCGGTGGGCCGAAGGGCCTGTTTCCGCGCTGTATCTCCATTTAAAAAAAAAAAATAATAATTCAAGTCTATGCAGAACCCTCTAATCAGGCAGCATTTTGGTGACCAGAACTGCAGGTGATACTCCAAATGCAGACTGACAAAAGTCCTATAGAGCTGCATCGCGACTTCCTGACATACATAATGCTTCTTTAAATATTCACCCTCTCCCATTGATATATTATTGTGTACATCAGACATTGTGTACATCAACATTTTAAAGTGCTAGCGTAACTCAGCGGGTCAGACAGCATCTCTGGAGAATAAGGATCCTAAAGCAAACTCAGTCATGAGGGCAATGGAGTGTGTAATGTAGACAAGATGCTAGTTATGAACATGAAATTTTTATCTAGAGACACAGCGTGGAAACAGGCTGCGACGACCGGCGATCCCCGCCCATTAACACTACCCTACTCACACTAGGGATCATTTACGGGACGACAGATGGCACAATGGGCTAAGTGTTCGGCTGGCGACCGGAAGGTAGCCGGTTCGAATCCCGCTTGGAGTGCATACTGTTGTTGTGTCCTTGGGCAAGGCACTTCACCCACCTTTGCCTGTGTGTGAATGTGTGTGAGTGATTGGTGGTGGTCGGAGTGGCCGTAGGCGCAGATTGGCAGCCACGCTTCCGTCAGTCTGCCCAAGGGCAGCTGTGGCTACTGAAGTAGCTTACCACCACCAAGTGTGACTGAGGAGTGAAAGAATAATGCGATGTAATAGAAGTATTAGAAAGGCGCTATATAAATCCCATCCATCATTTACAATTTACAGAAACTAATTAATCTATAAACCTGTACGTCTTTGGAGTGCGGGAGGAAACTGAAAATCCCGGAGAAAACCCAGACAGGTCACGTGTAAACTCCATACAGACAACACCCGTAGTCAGGATCGAAGCATGGCCTGAGGCAGCAACTCTATTTCTCTGGCACCATGCCGCCCCAGGCTTGTGGATGTTGGCAATGAAAATATAATCCAGAAATTATTGTTAATGCAAATTCTTAGTAATTAATCTAAACAATCCTTCATTTAGCAGTGTACACATATTTGCGGTGTATAGGTATTTGTTCAAATGGCCAAATTATTTTTGAAATGAGCACAAATGGTTTTTTCAATTACCTTACAAATAAATATTTTCGCTATGAATGTACAATTGTTGGAACAAGTTGCATTTAAATGTTTGAACAATTATTGTACAGCCATTATGCAAACAATCAAAGTTATTTTATGGCATATCTCTGTCATTAGAAAAGATAATACCACCATCCTACTGAGGGGAAATCTAAGTTTAGTTTAGTTTGGAGATACAGCGTGGAAACGGGCCCTTCGGCCCACCGAGTGCGCACCGACCAGCGATCCCCGCACATCAACACGATCCTACACACACTAGGGGCATTTTTACATTCATACCAACCTGTACGTCTATGGAGTGTGGGAAGAAACTGGAGATCTCAGAGAAAACATACGCAGGGAGAACATATAGAATCTGTACAAACAGCATCCATAGCTGGAATTGAACCCAGGTCTGTAAGGCCAGAGCAACCCTACCACTGCCCACTGTGACGTACAAATGATGGTTTGGATTTTATCTGTACATTTAGACTTTACTTTCAACTTTAGACTTCAGGAAGTGCTGTTGCCAATCCATGCTCATTACGGAGTCCCAATGAGGATCCAGATCCGTAGGGAAGAGTTGAATGACATTCAATAGTCAATGTTTCAATGGTATTTTTATTTTTGCATGTACCAGGGGGCGCCGCACAATGGCAGCCTCGCCAACAGTCTGTCTGTCTTTTTGTCTTTTTTTTGTTATTTTTAGTGTGTTTTAAAGGTTTGTGTTAATGTTGTCTGGTTTGGTTTATGTGGGGGGTGTGGGCCGGAGGTTCGGGGGGAACTTTTTTCACTTTCTTACCTTGCCGGAGATGCGATTGTTTTCCGGATCGTATCTCCGGTCGCTCTGCAGCATAACATCATGGGGCTGGAGGCCTTGCTCGGGATTGACTTTGAGCCCCACCGCGGGGACGTGGACTTACCATCGATGGCTGCGATCCCTTGCCTGGGATCAATGCTCCAACCGCGGCCTGCAGATTTCACCATCAAGGAGCTCGCAGTCACGGGTAGAGACCGATGTCGGGAAGCTCCAAATGACACAGAAGGTTTTGACCAGCCCCGACCCGGGGTCAGATCGCCCGGCGCGGGGAGCTGAGATTCCCCCCGATGCAGGAGCTTGATCGTCCCGATGCGGGGGGCTCGACCGCTGGCTACGGAACCCAAAATCGTCCCGTCAACGGAAGGCCAGAAGCCCCCGACCGCGGGAGACCAAAGAAGGGAAGAGATTGGACTTTTTTTTCGTCTTCCATCACAGTGAGGAATGTGGAGGAGTCACTGTGGTGGATGTTTATGTTAAAATGTATTTTGTGTGTTCTGTTGCTTTTTATTGGTATGACTGTATGGCAAATTAAATTCTTCGTATGTTGCAAAACATACTTGGCTAATAAAGTATGATTATGATTATGATGATTACTAAGTGCTAACACAGTGACATTATTTTTCATACAAACAATCCAGTAGTGTATAGCCAGACCCCCGGTCCTCTATTACCAAGAGTACAGAAATAGTCTACTGAGCCCACATGCAAGAGATGCCATGTTTTGGTGCCATTTCCAAACTCCACACTCTGGTTCTTATGAGCGGTGCCTGTTCCAGGCAAGCCCCAGGCTGTTGTGCGGCCTCCAGCCATCTCCTTCCTCAGACACCACGTCCCTCTCCCACCCGTCCACCTCTGTTCCCCAGGGGTTGGGAGCCTCCCGCAGCCGACCTCGTGGACTGGGTAGGCCAGACCCCGGTTCTCTCGCCTCTCCTACCCTCACTCCTCGCCTGCCCTCGCTCACTCCATCTCTCTGTTTCAGTTCAGTTTAGTTTAGAGATACAACGTGGAAACAGGCCCTTCGGCCCACTGAGTCCGTGCCGACCAGCGATCCACTAGGGACAATTTACAATTACATCAAGTCAATGAATCTACAAATCTGTATGTCTTTGGAGTGTGGGAGGAGAGGAGAACATACAAACTCTGCACAGACAGCACCCGTGATGTTTTCTCTGAGATCTCCATCTCCGAAGACATGGAGTGTGGGAGGAAACCCCTGTTTATTTACGGCATGGATTTGTGCCATTTTTCTCAGCACTAGCAGTTTAAAACAAAACAGGCATTCTTAAAAGGACATAAAGTGCTGGAGTAACTCAGCGGGTCAGCCAGCACCACGAGAAAAGGAATAGGTGACGTTTCGGGTCGAGACCCTTCATAAGAACATGGATAGATGAATTTTCAGGTCTTTGTTAGAGTTATTCAATGTGAAAGCAGGTCCTTTGGCCCAACTTTCCCATGCCGACCAACATGCCCCATCCTTAGTAGTCCCATCTGACAGCCCTTTGCCCAATTACCTCTAAATCCTGTCCTATCCATGAACCTGTCCAAATATTTCTTAAATGTTGTGATAGTCCCTTCATCAACTAACCCATCTGCATCTCCCTTCCATACACCCACCAACCCTCGTGTAAACAAGTTGACCCTCAGGTTCCTATTCATTCTGTCCCCTCTCACCTTAAACCGATGTTGTCTGGTTCAGGATTCTCCTACTCTGGGTAAAAGACTGTGTATTCACTCTATCTATTCCTCTCATGATCTGATACACCTCGACAAGCTCATTCTCCTTGCTCTCCAAGGGATAAAATCTCTTTTTTTCGACAGGCATATTTAAGACTTCCTTAACTTCAAGTAACCCCTGCATCCCTTCTCTCTCTGCCCCTCCCCCACCCAAGTCGCAGTACTAGTTTCAAAGACATCTTGTTGAGTCTCATTATCTGTAACTCGTATTCACCTAGCACTAAGCTAACAATGGCCTGTTTCCTTTATCATCATTACATTTTTGCATATCTTTCATTCATGTGTTCTATATCTCTCTACATCAGTCTATATCTCTTGTTTCCCTCTCCCCTGACTCTCAGTCTGAAGAAGGGTCTCGACCCGAAAGATCACCTATTCCTTTTCTCCAGAGATGCTGCCTGACCCGCTGAGTTACTCCAGCTTTTTGTATCTATCTTATTTAAGGTTATCCTGCCCAGCTGCTGACAAATTGTCACCATTATTTTGTAAATTAAAAATATTTTGAATTTGTTTTTTAACAATCAATTGTAGAAGTATAGAGAAATACCAGCTGCTCGTGCAAGCAAATGTGATTCTGCATATTTGACACAACAACAGTAAATAAAGGAATATGAGCTGCATTAGCTGTATATAAATATTTCATTTGGTTTTTGTGCATGTCAGCAAATCCAAAATTATATTTCACTTATGCCTCTGGCCAGCTTAATATTAGTTTTAGAGAAACAATTTGGAAACCAGCCATTCAGCCCATCAAGTCCATACTAACCATTGATCACCCATACACTATGGGTAGGGTGGCAGGGTGGCGCAGCGGTAGAGTTGTTGTCTTACAGTGTTTACAGCGCCAGAGACCCGGGTTCAATCCTGACTACGGGTGGTGGTGGTGGTGGTCGGAGGGGCCGTAGGCGCAGATTGGCAGCCACGCTTCCGTCAGTCTGCCCCAGGGCAGCTGTGGCTACAGAAGTAGCTTACCACCACCGAGTGTGACTGAGGAGTGAATGAATAATGCGATGTAAAGCGCCTTGAGTATTAGAAAGGCGCTATATAAATCCCATCCATTATTATTATTATTACGGGTGCTGTATGTACAGAGTTTATACATTCTCCCCGTGACCACATGGGTTTTCTCCGAGTTCTTCAGTTTCCTCCCACTCTCCAAAGAGGTTGAGGTTTGTAGATTCATCGGCTGGGTATCAATGTAAAATTGTGTAGGATAGTGTTAGTGTGTGATGGTGGTCGCGGACTCGGTAGACTGAAGGGCCTGTTTCCACACTGTATCTCTAAACTAAAACTCAAACTAAACTAGTTCTATGTTGTCATACTTTCTCATCCTACACACTCGGGGCAATTTACAGAAGCCAATTAAACTACAAACCTGCAGGAAACCAGAGCAACCAGAGGTAACCCATGCCGTCAAAGGGAGAGCATGCACACTCCATACAGACAGCACCCTTAATCAGGATCTAACCCGGGTCTCTGACGCTGTGACGCAGCAGCTCTACCGCTGCACCGCTGTGCCGTCCTAAGCTGCCTTTTAATTGTGGTATCTGTGGACTAGTATGATAGGTCCAGCAGTAGAGTTGTGCCTTACCGCATTTACAGCGCCAGAGATCCCGGTTCGATCCCGACTACGGGCGCTGTCAGTGCGGAGCTCAATGGAGTTGAAGAGGTGAAGAATGTCAGGGGTTATGGGGAGAAGGCAGGAGAACGGGGTTGAGATGGAAAGGTAGATCAACCAGGATTGAATGGCGGAGTAGACTTGATGAGCCGAATGACCAAATTCAGCTCCTATGACTTATGCTGTCTGACCCGCTGAATTGCTCCAGCACTTGGTGCCTATCTTTGGTATAAGCTGCAATTGTAGTTGCTTATTATTGCTCTTGGCTCTTGCTACTGACTAGAGTCTAGATCAAACTCCCACTTCCAATTTAAAAGCTGCTAGAGGAGGTACAAGGAGACAAGGAGTAAAGTCATTGGTAGAAGTCAGACAGACGTTGTGGGAGCAGAGGTGACATTTGAAAATCGTGGCAATGGATTGCGTTGCGAAGGGTTTGTTGAAAATAGAGGAAGGTCTACAATTATATAGTATCTTTCACAGTAACACTGTGTCACTAAGCTATTCAAGAATATCTGAAGTGGAGAACACCATGTTCATTTCTGGGCACCGTGTTATAGGAAAGATATTGTCAAGCTTGAAAGGGTTCAGAGAAGATTTACGAGGATGTTGCTAGGACTATAGTGTGTGAGCTACAGGGAGAGGTTGAGTAGGCTGGGTCTCTATTCCATGGAGCGCAGGAGGATGAGGGGAGATCTTACATAGAAACCTAGAAAATAGGTGCAGGAGTAGGCCATTCAGCCCTTTGAGCCTGCACCGCCATTCAATATGATCATGGCTGATCATCCAACTCAGTTTCCCTTCTCTCCATACCCCCTGATCCCTTTAGCCACAAGGGCCACATCTAACTCCCTCTTAAATATAGCCAATGAACTGGCCTCAACTACCTTCTGTGGCAGAGAGTTCCAGAGATTTACCACTGTGTGAAAAATGTTTTTCTCATCTCGGTCCTAAAGGATTTCCCCTTTATCCTTAAACTGTGACCCTTTGTCCTGGACTTCCCCAACATCGGGAACAATCTTCCTGCTTCTAGCCTGTCCAACCCCTTAAGAATTTTGTAAGTTTCTATAAGATCCCCCCTCAATCTTCTAAATTCAAGCGAGTACAAGCCGAGTCTATCCAATCTTTCTTCATATGAAAGTCCTGACATCCCATTTGAACCTTCTCTGTACTCCCTCTATGGCAAGAATGTCTTTCCTCAGATTTGGAGACCAAAACTGTACGCAATACTCCAGGTGTGGTCTCTCCAAGACCCTGTACAACTGCAGTAGAATCTCCCTGCTCCTATACTCAAATCCTTTTGCTATGAATGCTAACATACCATTCGCTTTCTTCACTGCCTGCTGCACCTGCATGCCTACTTTCAATGACTGGTGTACCATGACACCCAGGTCTCGTTGCAGCTCCCCTTTTCCTAATCAGCCACCATTTAGATAATAGTCTACTTTCCTGTTTTTGCCACCAAAGTGGATAACCTCACAGTTATCCACATTATACTGCATCTGCCATGCATTTGCCCACTCACCCAGCCTATCCAAGTCACCTTGCAGCCTCCTAGCATCCTCCTCACATCTAACACTGCCCCCCAGCTTTGTGTCATCCGCAAACTTAGAGATGTTGCAATCAATTCCCTCGTCCAAATCATGAATAGCTGGGGCCCCAGCACTGAGCCTTGCGGTACCCCACTAGTCACTGCCTGCCAATCTGAAAAGGACCCGTTTACTCCTACTCTTTGCTTCCTGTTTGCCAGCCAGTTCTCTATCCACATCAATACTGAACCCCCAATACCGTGTGCTTTAAGTTTGTATACTAATCTCTTATGTGGGACCTTGTCGAAAGCCTTCTGAAAGTCCAGATATAACACATTCACTGGTTCTCCCCTATCCACTTTCGCTTACATCCTCGAAAAATTCTATAAGATTCGTCAGACATGATTTACCTTTCGTAAATCCATGCTGACTTTGTCCAATGATTTCACCACTTTCCAAATGTGCTGCTATCCCATCTTTCATAACTGACTCTAGCAGTTTCCCCACTACCGATGTTAGACTAACTGGTCTGTAATTCCCTGTTTTCTCTCTCCCTCCCTTTTTAAAAAATGGGGTTATATTAGCTACCCTCCAATCCTCAGGAACTACTCCAGAATCTAAAGAGTTTTGAAAAATTATCACTAATGCATCCACTATTTCTGGGGCTACTTCCTTAAGTACTCTGGGATGCAGCCTATCTGGCCCTGGGGATTTATCGGCCTTTAATCCATTCAATTTACCTAACACCACTTCCCAGCTAACCTGGATTTCACTCAGTTCCTCCATCTCATTTGACCCGCGGTCCTCTGCTATTTCCGACAGATTATTTATGTCTTCCTTAGTGAAGACGGAACCAAAGTAGTTATTCAATTGGTCTGCCATATACTTGTTCCCCATGATCAATTCACCTGTTTCTGACTGCAAGGGACCTACATTTGTTTTAACTAATCTCTTTCTCTTCACATATCTATAAAAACTTTTGCAGTCAGTTTTTATGTTCCCTGCCAGTTTTCTTTCATAATCTATTTTCCCTTTCCTAATTAAGCCCTTTGTCCTCCTCTGCTGGACTCTGAATTTCTCCCAGTCCTCTGGTAGGCTGCTTTTTCTGGCTAATTTGTACGCTTCATCTTTTGTTTTGATACTATGCCTGATTTCCCTTGTTATCCACGGATGCACTACCTTCCCTGATTTATTCTTTTGCAAAACTGGGATGAACAATTGTTGTAGTTCATCCATGCAGTCTTTAAATGCCTTCCATTGCATATCCACCGTCAACCCATTAAAAATCAATTGCCTGTCAATCTTGGCCAATTCACGTCTCATACCCTCAAAGTTACCTTTCTTTAAGTTCAGAACCCTTGTTTCTGAATGAACAATGTCACTCTCCATCCTAACTCAACCATATAGAAGTGTATAAAATCATGAGAGGAATAGATTGGGTAGATGCACAGTCTTTTACCCAGAGTAGGGGAATCGAGCAGAGGACATCGGTTCAAGGTGAAGGGGAAAAGATTTAATAGGAATCTGAGGGGTAACTTTTTCACACAAAGGGTGGTGGGTGTATGGACCAAGCTGCCAGAGGAGGTAGTTGAGGCTGGGACTATCCCATCGTTTAAGAAACAGTTGGACAGGTACATGTATAGGACAGGTTTGGAGGGTTATGGACCAAACGCAGGCAAGTGGGACAAGTGTAGCTGGGACATTGTTGGCCAGTGTGGAGAAGTTGGGCTGAAGGGCCTGTTTCCACACTGTATCATTCTATGACTCTATTTATTTTATGACGTCCACCACTTTGCAGATTTCCAATTCTCTCATTCCAACAGGATCATCTGCCATGAACATACAATCGCTTACAGCTCCATCCCACATCGGGATGGTCCACAGGTCGGCAGCTTCCTCATTGAGTCTTCCCCTCCACCAACATCACTCATTTGTCCGACTGAACCTATTCTCACATTGAACACATTCTCCTTCAACTCCACCCTCTCTCGACACATCAAAGAAGCAGCTATAAATACTTGTTTAGCTTATTTTGCTTCATGTTAGCCTGTTCCTGTGTTATACTGTTCAAAGCCCAATTTCATTTGGGGCTTTTTATTCGTTGGCTGCTTATTCTTGAGCATTAATGGTGCCATTAAATCCCTGGTTGCAACGGCATCTTGCAATGGATGGAACACTGTGTACATTTGTGAGGAATGCTGGATTACTATTTATATCACAAACTGGCCCGTTGATATCCTTTGAACTGCTTCGATATTTACATGCACCAGCTTCCTGTTTCCCTGTTTGATCCCAACAGACCGCAGCATTTGTTGACATTGCAAACACTCGGAGCTCCTCAATTATGCAGCAGGAATGCAGTTCATCTCGACTTCAGATTTGGTTTAGGTTTAGAGCGGCACGAGTTGCTGCCTCACCGCGCCAGAGACACGAGTTCGATCCTAACTACGGGTGCTGCCTGTGTGGAGTTTGAACGTTCTCCCTGTGACCGCCCAGGTTTTCTCCGGGTGCTCCAGTTTCCTCCCACATCCCAAAGACGAGCGGGTTTGTAGGTTAATTGGCTTCGGTAAAATTGTAAATTGTCCCTTGTGTGTGTAGGATAGTGCTAGTGTGTGGGTGATCGGTAGTTAGTGCGGACTCGGTGGGCCGAAGGGCCTGTTTCCACCCTGTTCCTCTAAATAAAACGATGATTGTGTCCATTACTTTAGTTTAGTTTAGTTTAGAGAAACAGTTTAGCGAGTTGAGACGGCAGTTGTTATCACAAACGAGCTTTATTGTCGAAGTGGTGAAGACAACAGGATCAAACGACAGCTAATATAAAATGATCGTACCACAATGGTGGTCGAAGTAATGAATGGGGCTAGCCCAGAAAACACGCGAAAACAAAACCCCTCCCACAGTTACATGACCAAGGTAACCGACCGCAGGGTTCGACTACCTACAGGCACCAGCAGGTGCCGCTACAACAGCGCAGAAACAGGCCCTACGGCCAACGGGCCCACACCGGCCAGTGAGCCGCACACATTAACATCCTACACACACACTGGGAACAATGTTTACATTTATACCAAGCCAATTAACCTACAAACCTGAACGCCTTTGGAGTGTGGGAGGTGTTCTCGGTGAAAATGTACAAATTCCATACAACAAGCACCTGTAGCCAGGATCCAACATAGGTCTCTGGTGCTGCACGTGCTACAAAGCAGCAACTCATCCGATCGGTTTTTCATGAAATGCATGCAAAATCTCACTCTACCTCGGCAATGGTCCCTCTAATGTTTAGTAGTTCGTGTACGCAGAAATCTTGCATTGTGCCATGTTTTATGCTGTTACAAATGTGTGTGCGCACTGAATTCTTGTGCAAATGGATAAACTCAGGAGCTTTTGGTGTAGCGGTTTTTACTATTTCGTGAAGCCATTCCACTTTAAACCAGCTTGCAGTTCTTTTTGCGCTTCACGCCATTTGCATCTTTTGAATTTGACATGGTGAACCTAAATTTCTTTTAATAAAAACTCAATAAGCCAGCTACAGAATTTGAAATGGAGCTTCGTAAACTACAATAAAGTCAATATAATTATGAGATTTTTACAAATAAATATAAATTATATACTGTATAATACTGTATAATTATTGATAACTACATTTTAGGTAACATTGTAGTGTCTAGGACATACACACTGTTGAATGCTTTAGTTTTTCAAATGAAACAGTTCTTTATTTTAGCATTGTAACAAATCCACCCTCTCCCCCTCTCTCCTCCCTCTCTCTCCTCCCCCCTCTCTCCTCCCCCTGTCTCCTCCCCATCTCTCCTCCATCTCTCCCCCTCTCTCCTCCATCTCTCCCCCTGTCTCCTCCCCCTCTCTCCTCCATCTCTCCCCCTCTCTCCTCCTCCTCTCCCCTCCCCCTCTCTCCTACACCTCCCCCTCTCTCCTCCTCCTCTCCCCTCCCCCTCTCCTCCACCTCCCCCTCTCTCCTCCCCCCACTCTCCTCCCCATCTCTCCTCCATCTCTCCCCCTCTCTCCTCCCCCTCTCTCCTCCCCCTCTCTCCTACACCTCTCTCCCCTCCCCCTCCCCTCTCACCTCTCCCTCTCTCCTCCCCCTCTCTCCTCTCCCCTCCCCCTCCCCCTCTCCTCCCCCTCTCTCCTCCCCTTCTCTCTCCTCCCCTTCTCTCTGCTCCCCCTCTCTCCCCCCTCTCTCCTCCCCCTCTCTCCTCCACCTCTCCCCCCTCTCTCCTCTTCCTCCCCCTCTCCCCTCCCCCTCTCTCCTTCCCTTTCCCCATTCCCTCACCACCCCTCTCTCCCTTTCCCCCATCCCCTCCCTCCCCACCCCCTCCCCCTCCTCTCCACGGTCCAGTCCCGTCCATTGACCGCTGGGTTCCTGCCAGCAGTGCCGCCATCTTTGAAGAGGTCGGCCCTGGACCTGGCCCTCCCCCCCGGGTGAAGTGCGGCAGGGCTGCCAACGTTGGGTGAGAGTTGAGAGTGAGAAATTGCGAGGGAGTGTAGCGACCGAGGGGGGGAGGGTGTGGGAGGGTGTGTTCCCCCTCCCATAGTAGGCTACGGAGGCGGCACCAACACCCCCACTCACCCGGTCAGCTGGCTCCGGGCCGGGGTTAAAACTCCATGGGGTGTGGACAGAGCGGTCGACGGACATAGAGCCACTGGAGGTGAGGGTGGGAGGTATGTGCCGTGCCTCAGGGGGGAAGGGGGAGGGGTGTTGGTGCCGGTAGTTTGATAGCTCTGCTTTAAACCAATCCCCTCTAGTGCTTGAATCACATATCCTGGTAAAAAGACTATGCATTCACCTGATATTCCCCTCATGGTTTTTACTCGCCTCTAAAACAATTTTTGCTTTATTTTGAACTTTCAGCACCCGCAGATATTTGAGCGTGAGAAATTTTGTGATCAGCGTGAGAGCATGAGAATTTTGTGAAATGCGTGAGTCTCGCGCTCAATGCGTGAGAGTTGGCAGTCCTGCTAATAATGCAAACATTTTATGCAAGTTCCAATTGTTTGGACAAAAATCACTTATTACTGCTTTATAACAGTTAAGTTACTTTAAGACCATTTCAGAAATGATGGCACTCAACAATCAACTAACAAATTAAAGCAAACTAAAAATAAATAACATGTTCCCTTTCCTGACTCGACCTCATAAGTACTTTAACGCTGTTAACAGAGCAAAGGGATATTAATCTCAAGAATCAAAATGGGGAAAGTGGGGGCAATTTTGCTTAAATGGTCATTCTAAGCCCAGTCAGATCTTCATAGAGTCAGTTATACAACATGTATACGTGGCTGGCCCAATTTGTCCATAATGATCAAGTTGGCATTCTGCGTGCCCAGGGACTGGCTGCCGTTCCCAGATCAGCTCGCATCCCAGGGACTGGCTGCAGTTCTCAGGTCGGCTCGCCTGCCCCGACCCTGCGAAAACGAATTGAAAAATAACGTGGTTTTTTTTATCGGGTTACGGGCCGGATTCAGCCCGTGTGCCGTAGGTTGCCGAACCCTGTCCTAGATGTTTGGCCTCAGTGTGGTCCTCCCCATGTTTTACAACCGATTCACCTGGTTAGTTTTATCTCCGGCTGCTTCATGTTGTCGGCGGCTGCACATCCAACCAAGAAAGAAGAGAAGTGAAGAGATGCGACGTCACTCACAGCCGCCAACTAACGCGCTTCCCCAGACTGCACAGATCGTTGTGATATGGCACAAAAAGACAAACTGTGCAGGGACTGAAGACAGCGTGAGAATTCTGTCATCAGCGTGAGAATCGGCTGAAATGCGTGACTCTCACGCTCAAAGCGTGAGAGTTGGCAGCCCTGTCTAAGGCCAGGATGTGACAACAGACGCACAGGGAGACACACACACACACACACACACACACACACACACACACACACACACACACACACACACACACACACACACACACACACACACACACACACACACACACACACAAGGAGACACACACAGGGAAACAGACACACACACACACCTTCCCCCCCCTCCTCCATCCTCCCCCTCCCTCCCTCTTTCCTCCCCCCCTCTCTTTCCTCACCCTCCCTCTTTTTCCTCACGCTTCCTCTTTCTCCCCATTCTCCTTCCCTTCCTTCAATCCCTTACTACATTCCCTCCCCTGTCTCTCTTTGCCTCCATCCCTCCCTTTTTTTCTTTCTCTCTCTCTCTTTCTCCCCTCCCTCTCTTTCCCGGGCCGCCCAATGCGGGCACGGTGTAGCGTGGATTGGCGGCGCTGGCGCTGCCGTGTGAGTTGAAGGGCAGGAGGGAGGGTGGGAGCGAGGTTGCCGCGGCAGCCGGAAGCGCTGCGCTCGCAGACGGCGCACAAAAGCGCTGACACCCGCTGCCCGGGACCGACGCGCTTCCCCAATCCGTGCAGATCGCTGTCATGTGGCACAAAGAGACAAACTGTGCAGCAAAGATCCTATAGCCCCGCTACACAGCTCCGCTACACAGCTCCGCTACACAGCTCCGCTACACAGCTCCGCTACACAGCTCCGCTACACAGCTCCGCTACACAGCTCCGCTACACAGCTCCGCTATAGGATCTTTGCTGTGCAGGGACTGAAGAAAGCGTGAGAATTCTGTCTTCAGCGTGAAGGCGTGAGAATTGGCTGAAACGCGTGAGTGTCACGCTCACAGCGTGAGAGTTGGCAGCCCTGAGTGCGGGGACGGATGCGACCCTTCAGCCCACCAAATCCGTGCCGACCAGTAATACCCTCACACTTACACTGTCCTACACACACAAGGGACAATTTACATTTTACAATTTATATTTACACCAAGCCAATCAACCTACAAACCTGTACGTCTTTGGAGTGTGGGAGGAAACCGGAGATCTCGGAGAAAACCCACGCAGGTCACGGGGAGAACGTACAAACTCCGTACAGACAGCACCCGTAGTCGTGATGAAACCCGGGTCTCTGGCGCTGTAAGGCAGCAACATGAAGACTAATTGATGAAATGGAGTAGTGGACTGATGATCGACACCAGCTTTATTAACCATCAATGTCATCTCTCCATTAATGTTAATTCATTCAATACTGATACATCTTTAATGCCACCCAGGGAGGCACAAGATGGAACAGACGTCTGAAGATCTGAGGGAGAGGTTTGTTCAAAGTGTCTTCTTTGGAGACCAGAACAACGGAGCAGAAGAATAATAAATTATATGGAAATTCCTAATGAAAATAACAGGATGAAAGAAACAGTTGTTTTTTAATGATACCTTTGTTGGGCTTTCAATGTGAATACAACTCTAAATAAAATGGCACAAACAAGGGACATGGATTCTAGTCAATGAAAATAATCATACGCAGAGCAAAAAATACAATCAACCTCAAAGAGTCTTGAAGCATAGGGTGTCAGGGGTTACGGGGAGAAGGCAGGAGAATGGGGTTGAGAGGGGAAGATATATCAGCTGTGATTGCATGGCGGAGTAGACTGAATGGGCCGAATGGCCTAATTCTGCTACAATCATTTATGAACGATACCGAATGGAAACAGGCCCTTTGGCCCAACATGCCCATGCCAACCAAGCTTCCCATCTACCAGTCCCACCTGACCAATGTTTGGCCCATATCCCTATAAACCTTTCCTGCCCAGTATCTTTGTAAATGTCTTTTAAACAATATTGAAACATCTAAGATGGTTAAGGGTTTGGACACACTTAGAGGCAGGAAACATACTCCCGATGTTGGGGGAGTCCAGAACCAGGACGCACAGTTTAAGAATAAGGAGTAAGCCATTTAGAACGGTGACAAGGAAACACTTTTTCTCACAGAGAGTGGTGAGTCTGTGACATTCTCTGCCTCAGAGGACGGTGGAGGCAGGCTCTCTGGATGCTTTCAAGAGAGAGCTAGATAGGGCTCTTAAAAATAGCGGAGTCAGGGGATATGGGGAGAAGGCAGGAACGGGGTACTGATTGGGGTGATCAGCCATGATCATATTGAATGGCGGTGCTGGCTCGAAGGGCCAAATGGCCTACTCCTGCACCTATTGTCTATTGTCTATTGTCTATTGTTATAGTACCTGCCTCAACTACCTCCTCTGGCAGCTCATTCCATATATTCACCACCTTATGTGTGAAAAAGATTCCTGAAATACTTTCCCCTCTCACCTGAAACCCCTGGCTCTCAAGTCCCAGCTATTCCCTTGATGATTTTATACACCTCCATAAGATCACCGCTCATCCTCCTGTGCTCCAAGGAATAGAGTCCTAGTTTGCCCAATCTCTCCCTGTTCCTTACATCCCAGCAACATCTTTGTGGATCTTCTCTGAACCTGTTACACCAAAGCAACATCTTTCCTATAGCAGGGCGGCCAAAA
Organism: Amblyraja radiata; assembly: GCF_010909765.2. Classification (NCBI taxonomy): domain Eukaryota; kingdom Metazoa; phylum Chordata; class Chondrichthyes; order Rajiformes; family Rajidae; genus Amblyraja; species Amblyraja radiata. The sequence goes on along the minus strand of NC_045965.1, from coordinate 912,729 downwards.
TTGAACGCAATACTCCAAATGTGGTCTCACCAATGTCTACCTGTGATGCCATTTTCAAGGAACTATGTACTTGCACTCCTAGAACTCTGTGTAAGAAAGAACTGCAGATGCTGGATTAAATCGAAGGTAGACACAAAGTGATGGGGTAACTCAGCGGGTGAGGCAGCATCTCTGGAGAGAAGGAATGGGTGACCTTTCGGGTCGAGACCCTTCTTCAGACATACATATACACACACACACATATATATATATATATATATATATATATATATATATATATATATATATATACGCAATTTAGATGATGGGATTAAAAGTAACATTAGCAAATTTGCAGATGACACAAGGCTGGGTGGCAGAGGATGCTAGGAGTATGCAGGGTAACTTGGACAGGTTGGGTGAGTGGGCAGGTGCGTGGCAGATGCAGTATAATGTGGATAAATGTGAGGTTATCCACTTTGGCGGCAAGAACAAGGAGGCAGATTATATCAATGTTGTCAGATTAGGAAATAGAGAAGTGCAACGAGACCTGGGTGTCCTTGTACACCAGCCACTGAAAGTAAACGTGCGGGTAAAGCAGGCAGTGAAGAAAGCTAATGACATGTAGACATAAATGCCGGAGTAACTCAGCGGATGAGGCAACATCTCTGGAGAGAAGGAATGGGTGATGTTTCGGGTTGAGACCCATCTTCAGACTGATGTCAGGGGAGTGGGCGGGACAAAGATAGAATGTAGTCGGAGACAGTTAAAGCCCTGTCCCACGGTACGAGTTCATTCCAAGAGTTCTCCCGAGTTTGCCCTGATTCGAACTCGGAGATTTACGGTAATGGCCACTCGTCGATACTCAGGGCTCCATGCTGAAAAATCTTCACGAGTCTTCCCGAGCTTACCTGCCGTTAGCGAGTCTTCCCGAGTACCTGCCGTTAGCGTTACGAGCCGCTAAGAGACGTCCCCGAGCTCCGACGTACCCGCTACGTTCATTCTCCGTGCTTACCGCGAGTTTGATTTTTTTTAAACTCGGGAGAGCTCTTGGAATGAACTCGTACCGTGGGACAGGGCTTTAAGACTGGTGGGAGAACTGGGAAGGGCTGGAGAGAGAAAGCAAGGGCTCTCCGAAGTTGCTATCTCTCTCCATCCCCTCCCCAGTTCTTGCACCAGTCTCACTGTCTCCGCCAACATTTTATCTCTGTCCCACCCCCTCCCCTGACATCAGTCTAAAGAAGGGTCTCGACCCGAAACGTCGCCCGTTCCTTCTCTCCAGAGATGCTGCCACACCCGCTGAGTTGCTCCAGCATTTTGTGTCTACCTCCTAGATAACTCTGCTCCACAACAGTCCCCAGCGCTCTAACATTCACTGTGAGCTCTTTACAGTGAAGCTTGGAAATACTTCATTGCTAAAAGTCCAAACGCCATGCACCACAATTAAAATATGCTTATCTAAACAGATGCATAGTGGCGTCGTGTAGAGCTGCTGCCTTACAGTGTGAGAGACCTGGTTCAATCCTGACTACGGGTGCTTGTTTGTACTGAGCTTGTACATTCTCCCCGCAGCTGAAAATCGATCAAACATATGAACATACTTTATTTTAAACATACATATTTTGAGATATTGTGATAAGTGAATTGATAATTCTGTGAAAATGATTCTAGTTTTCAGAAGAGTTATTGATTGATCATTCACCAAAAACTGGTGGACACTGCCCTGTCCATCACAGGTACTGACCTCCCCACCATCGAAAGGATCTACAGGAGTCGCTGCCTCAAAAAGGCAGCCAGCATCATCAGAGACCCACACCACCTTGCCCACGCACTCATTTCACCCCTGCCTTCGGGAAGAAGGTACAGGAGCCTGAAAACTGTAACGTCCAGGTTTAGGAACATAAAAACATAGAAACATAGAAAATAGGTGCAGGAGGAGGCCATTCGGCCCTTCGATCCAGCACCGCCATTCATTGTGATCACGGCTGATTGTCCCCAATCAATAACCCGTGCCTGCCTTCTCCCCATATCCCTTGATTCCACTAGCCCCTAGAGCTCTATCTAACTCTTAAATCCATCCAGTGATTTGGCCTCCACTGCCCTCTGTGGCAGGGAATCCCACAAATTCACGACTCTCTGGGTGAAAAAGTTTTTTCTCACCTCAGTCTTAAATGGCTTCCCCTTTGTTTTAAGCCTGTGGCCCCTGGTTCTGGACTCGCCCAACATTGGGAACATTTTTCCTGCATCTAGCTTGTCCAGTCCTTTTATAATTTCATATGTTTCTATAAGATGCCCTCTCATCCTTCTAAACACCAGTGAATACAAGCCTAGTCTTTTCAATCTTTCCTCATATGACAGTCTCGCCATCCCAGGGATTAATCTCATAAACCTACGCTGCACTGTCTCAATCACAAGGATGTCCTTCCACAAATTAGGAGACCAAAACTGTACACAATACTCCAGATGTGGTCTCACCAGAGCCCTATACAACTGCAGAAGAACCTCTCTACTCCTATACTGAAATCCTCTTGTTATTGTTGAGGGACTCAAATAGAGAAAGCTAGTAGACAGAATGGGAGGCAGGAAGCAGAAAAGGGAAGCACTCGGACACAAGAGGAGAAAGAAGAAAAAGGAAAAACAGAGAATAAGAGGCGGGGGGTTTCTTAAATGTGCATATTTTAATGCTAGGAGCATTGTAAGAAAGGTGGATGAGCTTAGAGTCTGGATAGACACCTGGAAGTATGATGTTGTGGCGATCAGTGAAACATGGTTGCAGGAGGGCTGTGATTGGAAACTAAATATTCCAGGATTTCGTTGCTTCAGGTGTGATAGAATTGGAGGGGCAAGAGGTGGGGGTGTTGCATTGCTTGTCAGGGAAGATATTACAGCAGTGCTTTGGCAGGATAGATTGGAGGGCTCATCTAGGGAGGCTATTTGGGTGGAACTGAGAAGTGGGAAAGGTGTAGCAACACTTATAGGGGTGTATTATAGACCGCCAAATGGGGATCGAGAATTGGAAGAGCAAATATGTAAGGAGATAGCAGATATTAGTAGTAAGCACAAGGTAGTGATTGTGGGAGATTTCAACTTTCCACACATAGACTGGGAAACACATTCTGTAAATGGGCTGGATGGTTTGGAGTTTGTAAAATGTGTGCAGGATAGTTTTTTGCAGCAATACATAGAGGTACCCACTAGAGGAGGGGCAGTGCTGGACTTCCTGTTAGGAAATGAGACGGGACAGGTGGCGGAGGTATGCGTTGGGGAGCACTTCGGGTCCAGTGATCACAATACCATTAGTTTCAATATAATTATGGAGAGGGTCAGAACTGGACCTAGGGTTGTGATTTTTGATTGGAGAAAGGCTAACTTTGATGAGATGCGAAATGATTTAAAAGGAGTGAACTGGGACATTTTGTTTTATGGGAAGGATGTAGAAGAGAAATGGAGGACATTTAAAGGTGTAATTTTAAGAGTACAGAATCTTTATGTCCCTGTTCGGTTGAAAGGAAATAGTCAAAATTGGAAAGAGCCCTGGTTTTCAAGGGAAATTGGACACTTGGTTCGGAAAAAGAGGGAGATCTACAATAATTATAGGCAGCATGGAGTAAATGAGGTGCTTGAGGAGTATAAAGAATGTAAAAAGAATCTTAAGAAAGAAATTAGAAAAGCTTAAAGAAGATATGAGGTTGCTTTGGCAAGTAAGGTGAAAGTAAATCCAAAGGGTTTCTACAGCTATATTAATAGCAAAAGGATAACGAGGGATAAAATTGGTCCATTGGAGAGACAGAGTGGACAGCTATCTGCAGAGCCAAAAGAGATGGGGGAGATATTGAACAATTTATTTTCTTCGGTATTCACCAAGGAGAAGGATATTGAATTATGTGAGGTAAGGGAAACTAGTAGAGTAGCTATGGATACTATGAGTTTCAAAGTAAAATAAGTACTGACACTTTTGAAAAATATAAAAGTGGATAAGTCTCCAGGTACTGACAGGATATTCCCTAGGACATTGAGGGAAGTTAGTGTAGAAATAGCCGGGGCTATGACAGAAATATTTCAAATGTCATTAGAAACGGGAATAGTCCCCGAGGATTGGCGTACTGCGCATGTTGTTCCATTGTTTAAAAAGGGTTCTAAGAGTAAACCTAGCAATTTTACTTCGGAGTCACGTGAGTGACTACGTGAAGAACCCCGCCAGGACGCATGCGTGTCATATCGCTTTCACGCTTGCGAAACGACAGGCGGGGTGGAGCGTTCCCCCCGCAGCGGTAAGTTTGAAACCGCGACCTGCAGGTAAGTGACTTACTCCGCGGTAGTTTTTGTCCCCGCGCTGTTTTTACACAGGGGGGGGAAGCTGGACAAAATAGTGTCCACAAGTGCAGCGAGTGAAGCTGGCTGGGGAGGACCGCGAAGTTGCGGGAGCCAGCAGCAGCTGAAGGCACAAGCCCCGTAAGGGATCAGCTGTGCCGACTTTTGGTCCCGCGCCGGCCAGAACACCACGGCCGGGCGGGAGACTATTCAGAATGGGGCCGTCGACTTTGACAAGTCGAAACGGCAGGAGGCGGGGTGGAACGACGTTCCCCCGTAGCGACAGTTTAAACCAGGACCTGCAGGTAAGTGAAACTGCGGTCTTTATTCTCCCCATACTGTTACACAGGTGAGGAAACATGGAGAGCTGTGCAAACAACGGCAGGCGGCACAGGAATCACCCGTAAGGGAACAGCTGTGCCCGACTTCGCCCCCGCACCGGCCAGATTAAACACTGCGTCTGGGCGGGAAGGCAAGAAGAAAACCAAAAGAGTCGTTGACTGATGAGTCTGACTTTGAGCAGCCGCGAGCGGCCAGCGACCGTGAGCGCTGGAGCCGGTTGGCGCGGCTTATGGAGCAGAGCTTCAACATGACAGACTCCGGGAGATGGAGTCTAGTCACCGTGGGGATATAAAAAACACCCACAGCAGCACCTTACGTAGGGCTGCACAGTGCATCTCCCTTGTCTGAGGGGAGTACTGGGGGGTCAATTCTGGGCTGACCCTGAAGAGGGGTTTTTGACGAACAAAACTACAAGTGTGCAGGAGGTGCAGGAAGGCAAAATCTACTGGTCATGGTGTCCAAATACATACAGCCAGACCACCATGGACACCACTGCAAAAATACTTGGGACCAGGAAACTGCGCATCCCTGAATGTTCCAGTCATGGAAATAGCATCTGGAAACATGTCGGAGCAGGACTTAGGAAAGCCCTGGGGCTCATAAAGGCGACAACATTAAGGATCTCCTACAGCCAAAGACAGCACCCTTATGCACCCACCAGCAGAACAAGAGAAGCTGGTGAAAGCTCAAAGGCTGGGCATACAGGACAGCGGCCTTTTAGACCATAGCCCAGACCGGCCTTTCTGGAAGATGCGCAAACCCCCAACCCAAAAACAAACCCAGACACCGGCGCCTCAACCTCCACGAAGACCACACAGAAGAAGCAAACTTCCACTGGTAACAATGGAAGTAGGTGGGTCTGGTCCCTTACAAATTATAGGAAGAGTGGGTAATACACACATTGGTGGGAGATTACACTCTTTTGGATACATGGTGTATATTAACTACAGACACTTATATCCTAAGCAGTATCCAGGGATATACCATTGAATTGTGCAAAAGGGGTAATGGGTAAACCCAACACGATTGGCTGGAATTTGTGTCTTATATCTTTACCAAAACAAAATAGATGGTGACAGTCGCATCATCATCGAATTGACCAAATTGAATACATTGTACTATATATTCAGTACAAAATGGGAACTGGTAACTGCTAAAAGACTGATTTCCAAAGGCTACTCCATGGCTAGCATCGACCTAAAAGATGCTTACTATTCAGTGCCTACACGGACTGATCACAAACGTTATTTAAAAAAATTCAACTGGATGGGGCAGCTCTGGCAGTATAGAGCTCTACCAAATACATAATCATATAATCATACTAATTGTGGGCATAACTTTGGAGTTGGCCTAACTAGCTGTAACAGCCACCATACAATTGGGTGAAAACTGGGGTTATCATCCATCCAGTTAAATCTAAACTAACGCCTACCAACATAATGGATTATTTGGGGTTCACTATTGACAGCTCACATGTCGGTGACTTTACCAAAGGACAAGGCTACAGTCTTAACTGAGGCCTGCGACAACCCCACTGACATCAGTGAACCGTCTATCAGATTGGTAGCAAGTATAATTGGCATATAGTGTCTGCCTTTCCAGCCACACAATTTGGACCTTTGTATTACCAAAAATCTACAAAGGGCAAAAATACAAACACTCAAAGTTAATACTGGTCATTTCGAAAGACCAATAAGCCACCAATCAAAGCTTATGGAATTAAAATGGTGGAGGGATAACATTCGGCATTGTTCCAACCCTATCGTTATCAGCAAACCCTTAGTGGTGCTACAAACTGATGCCAGTGCGCTTGGTTGGGGTACTACCAATTTCCATCTCCATCTGTGGAGGTAGATGAAAGGCACAGGAGGCATCATTATCACAGACACTGGGCATAAACTACCTGGAAATGTGGGGTGCGTTTTATGGCCTAAAGTCATACTGCTCTGGGATAAATCACCAGCATGTTAGACTACAGAGTGACAATCTGACTAATACAATTTGGTAATGGTGTATCCAGAGAAATATTGGAATATCAGCTACTTACCTACCAGGTAATCCAAAATTCAGTGACAGACATCAGGTCACGCAAATTCAATAAAATAAGACTTAATCACCAGTTACCAAACTGTGTTTCTTGGGAACCAGACCCTGGGACAGCAGGGACAGATGCTTTTCACTGCATTGAGGGGATAATTGTTTATCTATGCATTCTCTCCTTTTCTGCATCATCAGTCGGGTATTACGAAAAATACAACAAGACTCAGCGTCTGTTAATTGGTAGAGCCGATTGGCCTACTTAACCATGGTTCCCTGTGATACTCAACATGGGTTTTAACCATGCATCACCATCCTGAAACAACCAGATTATTGGTTCATCCTGTAACAGGGGAACCCATCCATGTCAAAAACAACAAACCTATCAATTTGTAGAGTCTAAAGAAACCTCTACTGCAACTGGGACTGGCGGACCGAACATTGAACATTATCTCAGCGGGCCACAGACAGTCCACCAAAAACTATATCTGGTATACATCAGGAAATGGGAGATATATTGTCACAGAAACAACATCACCTACAGTTTGATGAACATAACGTCTGTTCTCGAATTCCTGGCAGGCCTCCATTATGATGAGGGGCTCAGTTACAGTGCCATTAACTGCGCCAGAAGTGCCCTTTCAACATATCTATGGCGAGGATCAGAGCGTTATTCTGTTGCGGCTCACCGCGGGTAACCAAACTTATGAGGGGAATTTTTAATATCAATCCCCAAGAACCAGGTACTCTCTAAATGGGATATGAGTATTGCCCTAACGTTGCTAAGGAATTGGTCTCCAGCAACAGCTCTGTCCCTGCAAAGACTGACGCACAAAACATTCATGCTGATGGCTTTGGTCACGGCACTAAGGGTACAGTCGTACATAAGTTAAGGCTGGACTATATGACTTCTTCAACAGGAATATAACGTTTCATATTACGAATTAGTCAAACAGAACAGACCGGGATCATCAGGCCTCAAAATAGAATTTAGGGATTACCCTACAGATATCGTCTCTGTATAATAAGACAATTATTCTATATGGAGAACACCAAAAACATCTGAGGCTATGAGATGGCACTACTAATCAGCCACAAACAAACCCACAAAAAAAGTGTCGTTTCAAACTATTTCCAGATGGCTGAAACAGGTTTTAACAACAGCTGGGGTGGATACTAACATATTCAAAGCTTATTCCACCAGGGCTGCAACTACATCGGCAGCTATGGAGTTGGATGTACCAATGAACCAAATCCTCGAGACAGCAGGATGGATCAGGGGAAAATGTTCCAACTATTCTACCACAAACCAGTAGTTAAACTGGAACTTTGCTGAGCCAATTTTAAGTTCTGTAATATAATTTCACCCCATGAATAGGGGCTATAATTTGTTGTTAACAATTTATCATGGATTTCAATGTTGGATTCATGTTTAAACATGTTAACACAATTCCTCCCACAGTCAATTAAGGCAGATGTGATGCATGGACTCGTTTCCACGGCATGAAATCACAGAGCTTTGAAATCTTCACGTAGTCACTCACGTGACTCCGAAGTAAAATAGTAAGATTAAACGAGAACTTACCAGTTCGAAGTTTGATCGTTATTTTATAAGGAGTACGTTGAGGGAATACGTGCCCTCCGCTCCCACCCTTGATCATATACTCAACTGATATTTTCTTCTCTAATCTTACTATGTTCAGTCATTACAGTTATCTGTGATTTCACACCGCTGCTTTGAAGAATGACACGCATGCGTCCTGGCGGGGTTCTTCACGTATTCCCTCAACGTACTCCTCATAAAATAACGATCAAACTTCGCTGGTAAGTTCTCGTTTAATCTTACTATTATAGACCTGTTAGTTTGACTTCAGCGGTGGGCAAATTAATGGAAAAGATACTTAGAGATAATATATATAAGCATCTGGATAAACAGGGTCTGATTAGGAACAGTCAACATGGATTTGTGCCTGGAAGGTCATGTTTGACTAATCTTCTTGAATTTTTTGAAGAGGTTACTAGGGAAATTGACGAGGGTAAAGCAGTGGATGTTGTCTATATGGACTTTAGTAAGGCCTTTGACAAGGTTCCTCATGGAAGGTTGGTTAAGAAGGTTCAACTGTTGAGTATAAATGCAGGAGTAGCAAGATGGATTCAACAGTGGCTGAATGGGAGACGCCAGAGGGTAATGGTGGATGGCTGTTTGTCGGGTTGGAGGCAGGTGACTAGTGGGGTGCCTCAGGGATCTGTGTTGGGTCCTTTGTTGTTTGTCATGTACATCAATGATCTGGACGAAGGTGTGGTAAATTGGATTAGTAAGTATGCAGATGATACCAAGATAGGGGGTGTTGTGGATAATGAAGAGGATTTCCAAAGTCTACAGAGTGATTTAGGCCATTTGGAAGAATGGGCTGAAAGATGGCAGATGGAGTTTAATGCTGATAAATGTGAGGTGCTACACCTTGGTAGGACAAATCAAAATAGGACGTACATGGTAAATGGTAGGGAATTGAAGAATACAGTTGAACAGAGGGATCTGGGAATAACCGTGCATAGTTCCTTGAATGTGGAATCTCATATAGATAGGGTGGTAAAGAAAGCTTTTGGTATGCTAGCCTTTATAAATCAGAGCATTGAGTATAGAAGCTGGGATGTAATGTTAAAATTGTACAAGGCATTGGTGAGACCAAATCTGGAGTATGGTGTACAATTTTGGTCACCCAATTATAGGAAGGATGTCAACAAAATAGAGAGAGTACAGAGGAGATTTACTAGAATGTTGCCTGGGTTTCAACAACTAAGTTACAGAGAAAGGTTGAATAAGTTAGGTCTTTATTCTCTGGAGCGCAGAAGGTTAAGGGGGGACTTGATAGAGGTCTTTAAAATGATGAGAGGGATAGACAGAGTTGATGTGGACAAGCTTTTCCCTTTGAGAATAGGGAAGATTCAAACAAGAGGACATGACTTCAGAATTAAGGGACAGAAGTTTAGGGGTAACATGAGGGGGAACTTCTTTACTCAGAGAGTGGTAGCGGTGTGGAATGAGCTTCCAGTGGAAGTGGTGGAGGCAGGTTCGTTGGTATCATTTAAAAATAAATTGGATAGGCATATGGATGTGAAGGGAATGGAGGGTTATGGTATGAGTGTAGGCAGGTGGGACTAAGGGAAAATAATTGTTCGGCACGGACTTGTAGGGCTGAGATGGCCTGTTTCCGTGCTGTAATTGTTATATGGTTATATGGTTATGAAGGCCAACATTCCATTAGCTTTCTTCACTGCCTGCTGTACCTGCGCGCCAACTTTCAGTGACTGGTGTACAAGGATGCCCAAGTATCGCTGCACCTCCCCTTTAATTAACCTAACAGCTTCTTCCCGACAGCCGTCAGGCTATTAAACACTACAACCTCCAAATAAGCTCTGAACTACATAGACTCGGAGGCATTAGTTTTGTCTTTTTGCAATATTATGCTCTTCTCAGTTTGTAGTTTATGTGTATATACACATATATATATATATTTTTATACACACACTGAACTTTTTCCCCCCGTTTATTATATTGTTTACAATGTACTTTGTTTACATATTCCGTTGTGCTGCAGCAAGTAAGAATTTAAATGTTCTGTAAAGAACATATGACAATAAAACACTCTTGACTCTTGGCTTTGCAGCTTAGTAATTGCAAAATAAAGCATTCAATACAAATCAAGTTGCATCGTTGCTTCACGATGAACATTGCAATGTCATTGAAAGGCCTCCTCGCTTGCCCATTGCATGATGAAACATACACCGCAGTTACAAGGTTGTGTGGCAACTCTTTCAACAAGTTTCGCTGGAATTATCCATCATTTAAAATAAAATTCACAGCTCGTTTTTTAAATCCCGTTGTCCAATTGTGGGTTTCGACCTGACGTCAAGAACCAACATTTGAAGGGCGGGCACGGTGGCGCAGCGGTAGAGTCGCTGCCTTACAGCGCCAGAGATCCGGGTTCAATTCTGACCACTGGTGCTGTCTGTACGGAGTTTGTACGTTCTCCCCGTGACTGCATTGGTTTTCTCTGGGTGCTCTGGATTCCTCCCACATTCCAAAGACGTGCAGGTTTGTAGGTGAAATTAGACATTAGACAATAGACAACAGGTGCAGGAGTAGGCCATTTGGCCCTTCGAGCCAGCACCGCCATTCAATGTGATCATGGCTGATCATCCACAATCAATACCCCGTTCCAGCCTTCTCCCCATATCCCTTGACTCTGCTATCTTTAAATAGCTTCTGTAAATTGTCCCCTATGTGCAGGATACAGCATGGAAACAAGGTATTAGTGTACGGGGTGATCGCTGATCGGTGCGGACTCCATTTATACCTCGCTCTGCCTCGGCAAGGCCAGCAGCATATTCAAGGACGAGTCGCACCCTGGCCACTCCCTCTTCTCCCCTCTCCCATCAGGCAAAAGGTATAGAAATGTGAAAACGCACACCTCCAGATTCAGGGACAGTTTCTTCCCAGCTGTTTTCTGAACCATCCTACCATCCTAGAATGGTCTTGAAACATGTCCACCTCATTCAAGACCCTCGGACTATCCTTAATCGTACTTTACGTGCTTTATCCTGCACTAAACAATATTCCTTTATTATGTATCTACACAGTGAACGGCTGGATTGTCTTTCTGCCGACTGGATAGCACGCAACAAAAGCTTTTCACTGTAGGTACACGTGACAATAAACTCAATGAAACTAAACTAAACTAAACTCAGTGGGCCGAAGTTTATCTCTAAACTAAAGTAAACTAAAGCAAAAGAGTAGGGAACAGGGACTAAATTGGATCGTTTTTCCAAAGAGAGAGCTAGCACTGGCATGATGGGTTGAATGGCCTCCCTCTGCCCTGTGTTATTTTATGACTGTCTAAAACAAAATAATGGCCATTGGAATTTTTGGCTTCTGCCAACATTAACATGATGGCAACAGTTGTAAGCCGAGCAATACCAAGTATTTAAATCAAAGACGTTTTATACCAAGTGGAACAATTGTCGCAGGCTAATTAGAGAGTAGATCTAGGAAGGCAGATTATACGTGCAATCAGTTTAAGTTGTTACATGTATAATAAAACACTCCTCTCTTTACAACACCCATTAATTACACAAGACACTGGCCTCAGTTTGTGTTCCATAGTAAATTTGCTAAACTATAATTAAGTTTTGTGGATTAAAGTGGCCCGCTCCAACAAGACCTGACATTACGAGACATAGTACCAGACCGACCAATAGATCAGTCTAGATCTATCAGGTGGAGGTGTACTCGAGATACTGCAGCCACGGGACCCCACACAAAGACTCATTGGTTGACGTGACTGGGAACCGACTAGTTGGTCAATGGGACCTTGCCCAAAGGCTCATCGTTCAATGGGACTGGGAACCCACCCGAAGGCTCAGCGAGTTGGGGAACCTGCGCTAGGCTTGTTGGGGTCCGCCGCTGGGCTCTACGGTTGATGGGACCAGGAGGGAGCTGGAGACTTCGGACGTGAGGAGCAAGGGCTGGTAGGAAGGTGAGCCGGGGAAATGCCTTCAGCGCCTTCAAGATCGGCTGCAGGAGGCATCCCCGGGACACAAGGATGGCCAGGCGAGAAGAGGGATGTCGTTCGTGGGAACTGCTCCAGTACATCGAGCACGCGGGCCGACTGGACTTTGGACTTTAGACTTTGAGTAACAGCGCCAAAAATGGCGGCACCCACATGCATAATATATGTAAAAATAATTTCACTGTGCAATGGAAACATCACAAATAAAACACTATTGAACAATTGACACATGAACGGTCCTTCCACAGCTAGGCTACAGTCCTGATCTTCCAACCTACCTCATTGCAGTTATTGCATTTTTTCTCAGCAATCGTAACACTACAATGCTGATATAAAACTTCTGCACTCTGGTAATTGTCTCTTTGCACTACCTGCTGCACGTGAGTTTGGTTTTAGTGTATTCAAGTATTAGTTTACTATTATCTGATTTGATCGGAGAGCATGCAAGTCAAAGCTTTTCACCGTAAAATACAAAGTGCTGGAGTAACTCAGCAGGTCAGGCAGCATCTGTGGAAGGAATAGAGAGGTGGCGTATTGGGTCAGGACCCTTCTTCAGACTTTGCGAGGATGGGCAAACTGGAGGAGGGGTAGGGCAGGACTAAGCCTGCCAATGTGTAGGGGGGTATGACTCACAGGTGGATGGACAAAAGCAAGGGCTGAAAAGGAGACAAGAGGATGTCAGATAAGGTGGATGTCAGATAATGTCCTTCCTAATTTGAGGAAGGACATCCTTGTGATTGAGGCAGTGCAGCGTAGATTCACGAGATTGATCCCTGGGATGGCGGGACTGTCATATGAGGAAAGATTAAAAAGACTGGGCTTGTATTCACTGGAGTTTAGAAGGATAAGGCGGTATCTTATAGAAACATATAAAATTATAAAAGGACTGAACAAGCTAGATGCAGGAAAAATGTTCCCAATGTTGGGCGAGTCCAGAACCAGGGGTCACAGTCTTAGAATAAAGGGAAGGCCATTTAAGACTGAGGTGAGAAAAAACCTTTTCACCCAGAGAGTTGTGAATTTGTGGAATTCCCTGCCAGAGGGCAGTGGAGGCCAAGTCACTGGATGCATTTAAGAGAGAGTTAGATAGAGCTCTAGGGGCTAGTGGAGTCAAGGGATATGGGGAGAAGGCAGGCACGGGTTATTGATTGGGGACGATCCAGTATATTTAAAATGCGGAAGTATGTGCTACTCACCTGCCGTCGACGATGCTTCAAGCCATCAGTGGCAATGGTCCAGGGGCAGCTGAAATTCTGCCTGTACACCGTGGACTGCGTGCATGTGGTGCGCTGCGCAAGTTTCTTGGCGGGTTTTTCAAAGATGGATAGTGATTACCTGAAGAGAAATAATGAGAACATTTAAAACAGCTTGGTACGACAGGAAACAAAGAGAGAAGAATGGATTTTGTGTACAAATAATATGGTAAGTACATTTCTTTGAGCTATATTTTAAATACTTTATTAAGAGATAGGATCTATTGAAAAGAAATTGACCATATAACAATTACAGCACGGAAACAGGCCATCTTGACCATTCTAGTCTGTGCCGAACACGTATTCTCCCCTAGTCCCACTAAATTATCAAGTAATTTAGTTACAGAGAAATAAGTTACAGAGAAAGGTTGAACAAGTTAGGGCTTTATTCTTTGGAGTGCAGAAGGTTAATACGCGCTCAGACCATACCCCTCCATTCCTTTCCCGTCCATATAACTATCCAATTCATTTTTAAATGATAAAAACGAACCTGCCTCCACCACCTTCACTGGAAGCTCATTCCACACAGCCACCACTCTCTGAGTAAAGAAGTTCCCCCTCATGTTACCCCTAACCTTCTGTCCCTTAATCCTCAAGTCATGTCCCCTTGTTTGAATCTTCCCTACTCTCAGTGGGAAAAGCTTATCCACGTCAACTCTGTCTATCCCTCTCATCATTTTAAAGACCTCTATCAAGTCCCCCCTTAACCATATAACCATATAACAATTACAGCACGGAAACAGGCCATCTCGACCCTTCTAGTCCGTGCCGAACACATAATCTCCCCTAGTCCCATATACCTGCACTCAGACCATAACCCTCCATTCCTTTCCCATCCATATAACTATCCAATTTATTTTTAAATGATAAAAACGAACCTGCCTCCACCACCTTCACTGGAAGCTCATTCCACACAGCTACCACTCTCTGAGTAAAGAAGTTCCCCCTCATGTTACCCCTAAACTTCAGTCCCTTAATTCTCAAGTCATGTCCCCTTGTTTGAATCTTCCCTACTCTCAGTGGGAAAAGCTTATCCACGTCAACTCTGTCTATCCCTCTCATCATTTTAAAAACCTCTATCAAGTCCCCCCTTAACCTTCTGCGCTCCAAAGAATAAAGCCCTAACTTGTTCAACCTTTCTCTGTAACTTAGTTGCTGAAACCCAGGCAACATTCTAGTAAATCTCCTCTGTACTCTTCTATTTTGTTGACATCCTTCCTATAATTAGGCGACCAAAATTGTACACCATACTCCAGAATTGGCCTCACCAATGCCTTGTACAATTTTAACATTACATCCCAACTTCTATACTCAATGCTCTGATTTATAAAGGCCAGCACACCAAAAGCTTTCTTTACCACCCTATCTACATGAGATTCCACTTTCAGGGAACTGTGCACAGTTATTCCCAGATCCCTCTGTTCACCTACATTCTTCAATTCCCTACCATTTACCATGTACGTCCTATTTTGATTTGTCCTGCCAAGATGTAGCACCTCACACTTATCAGCATTAAACTCCATCTGCCATCTTTCAGCCCACTCTTCCAACTGGCATAAATCTCTCTGTAGACTTTGAAACTCTACTTCATTACCCGCAACCCCACCTATCTTAGTATCATCTGCATACTTACTAATCCAATTTACCACACCATCATCCAGATAATTGATGTACATGACAAACAACAGTGGACCTAACACAGATCCCTGTGGCACCCCACTCGTCACTGGCCTCCAACCTGACAAACAACCATCCACCATTACTCTCTGGCATCTCCCATTCAGCCACTGTTGAATCCATCTTGCTACTCCACCATTAATACCCAACCATTGAACCTTCTTAACCAACCTTCCATGAGGAACCTTGTCAAAGGCCTTACTGAAGTCCATATACACAACATCCACTGCTTTACCCTCATCAATTTCCCGAGTAACATCTTCAAAAAATTCAAGAAGTTTAGTTAAACATGACCTTCCAGGCACAAATCTATGTTGACTGTTCCTAATCAGACCCTGTTTATCCAGATGCTTATATATATTATCTCTAAGTATTCTTTCCATTAATTTGCCCACCACTGACGTCAAACTAACAGGTCTATAATTGCTAGGTTTACTCTTAGACCCCTTTTTAAACAATGGAACAACATGCGCAGTACGCCAATCCTCCGGCACTATTCCCGTTTCTAATGACATTTGAAATATTTCTGCCATAGCCCCTGCTATTTCTACACTAACTTCCCTCATTGTCCTAGGGAATATCCTGTCCGGACCTGGAGACTTATCCACTTTTATATTTCTCAAAAGTGTCAGTACTTCCTCTTCTTTGATCCTCATAGTTTCCATAGCTACTCTACTTGTTTCCCTTACCTCACATAATTCAATATCCTTCTCCTTGGTGAATACCGAAGAAAAGAAACTGTTCAATATCTCCCCCATCTCTTTTGGCTCTGCAGATAGTTGGCCACTCTGACTCTCTAATGGACCAATTTTATCCCTCGTTATCCTTTTGCTATTAATATAGCGGTAGAAACCCTTCGGATTTACTTTTACCTTACTTGCCAAAGCAACCTCATATCTTCTTTTAGCTTTTCTAATTTATTTCTTAAGATTCTTTTTACATTCTTTATACTCCTCAAGCACCTCATTTACTCCATGCTGCCTATAACTATTGTAGATCTCCCTCTTTTTCCAAACCAAGTGTCCAATTTCCCTTGAAAACCATGGCTCTTTACAATTTTTACGATTTCCTTTCAACCGAACAGGGACATAAAGATTCTGTACTCTTAAAATTTCACCTTTAAATGTACTCCATTTCTCTTCCACATCTTTCCCATAAAACAAACTGTCCCAATTTACTCCTTTTAAATCCTTTCGCATCTCCTCAAAGTTAGCCTTTCTCCAATCAAAAATCTCAACCCTAGGTCCAGTTTTGTCCCTCTCCATAATTATATTGAAACTAATGGTATTGTGATCACTGGACCCGAACTGTTCCCCAACGCATACCTCTGCCACCTGACCCATCTCATTTCCTAACAGGAGGTCCAGTACCGCCCCTTCTCTAGTAGGTACTTCTATGTATTGTTGCAAAAAACTATCCTGCACATATTTTACAAACTCCAACCCATCCAGCCCATTTACAGAATGTGTTTCCCAGTCTATGTGTGGAAAATTGAAATCTCCCACAATCACTACCTTGTGTTTACTACTAACATCTGCAATCTCCTTACATATTTGCTCTTCCAATTCTCGCTCCCCATTTGGCGGTCTATAATACACCCCTATAAGTGTTGCTACCCCTTTCCCATTTCTCAGTTCCACCCAAATAGCCTCCCTAGACGAGCCCTCTAATCTATCCTGCCAAAGCACTGCTGTAATATCTTCCCTGATAAGCAATGCAACACCTCCACCTCTTGCCCCTCCAATTCTATCACACCTGAAGCAACGAAATCCTGGAATATTTAGTTTCCAATCACAGCCCTCCTGCAACCATGTTTCACTGATCGCCACAACATCATACTTCCAGGTGTCAATCCAGGCTCTAAGTTCATCCACTTTTCTTACAATGCTCCTAGCATTAAAATATACACATTTAAGAAACCCACCCTCTCTTATTCTCTGATTATTTTCTTTTTCTTCTCTCTCCCCTACATTTTGGGTCAGAGTGCTACCATTCTCTGCCCCCTGCTTCACACACTGACTGCTAGCTTTCCCAATTTGAGTCCCTCCCCCCAACCATACTAGTTTAAAGTCTGCCCAGTAACCTTTGCAAAACTCCCCGCCAGGATATTGGTCCCCCTTGAGTTCAAGTGCAACCCGTCCTTTCTGTACAGGTCGCACCTTCCCCAAAAGAGGTCCCAATGATCCAGAAACTTGAATCCATACTGTAGATGGGTTATGCATGCAACCTCTAATGTAGTTACCTCATCACCACTAACCACGCCCCATCATATTAGTATAACTGTAGTATCCTACCTTTGTTCCTCCCATTAGGTCCCAGTACGCCTGAAGGCTGGATGCAGTCAGTGCTGGGACGTGTGTGCCATGTGCTATAATAAACTACCAGTAAAGGTCACAGTGTGTCAGCAATCAATCCCTTACATGGTGTCAGAAGTGGGATTTGACTTTAAAATCGTATATAAGAGGGGCACCGAGATGCATGTGGCTGATGCACTGTCCTGGGCCCCCCGGGCCTCCTGTGTCCAGCACCCCTTCGAGCAGTCGGACTTACAGGTACTGAACGTCAACTTCGTCCCTTCTCACCAGCTGCAGTGCTTGGTTGAACACACCGCAAACGACCCCGACCTGCAGCAGCTTGCTGCTGTCATCAAGCGGGGGTGGCCCACCAAACGGAATTCGTTGCCTGCCAGCGTCCACCCCTATTTTTTGGTCCGCGATGAGTTAGTCCTCCATGACGGTATTATTATCAAAGGACACAAAGTTGTCATCCCGGAATCGCTGCGTGGCTTGTATTTTGATGCCGCCCACATGGGTCATCCCGGGGCTGATGCCACCATCTCACATGCCCAGGAACAGTACTACTGGCCGGCCATGGCTAAATACATCCAGGCCAGGGTGGATTCCTGTCCGGACTGTCACTCGCTTGCCCCGCATCAGCAAAGACAGCCACTTTTGCAGCAGCCTGCCCCTGACATGCCCTGGTCTTCTCTGGCGGCCGATATCTTCGACTGGCGTGGGAGGCAATACCTTGTGCTAGTGGACTCTTACTCGAATTGGTTCGAGGTGGACCTCCTCCCTGCCATCACCTCCGAGATGGTGATCAGCAAGCTTCGCCGCCACTTTGCCACGTTTGGTTCCCCTGTCCGGCTGCAGACAGACAATGGTCGCCAGTTCTCCAGCGCCGATTTTCGAGCATTTGCCACAAAGTGGAACTTTAATCATTTCACTAGCAGCCCGGAGTACCCGCAGAGCAATGGTCTAGCTGAACGGGCGGTCCGCAGCGCTAAGCACCTGCTTGAACAAACCCGCCTCTCGAACGGGGATTTCTATCAGGGTCTCCTGAACCTTCGCAACATTTCCAGAGACAGTACCATGGGATCCCCTGCCCAGCGACTCATGTCCCGAGTTGTCCGCCCTCCGATGCCTATTGCCCAGCAGTCCCTGATGCCTAAAGTCCTGCAGCCTGCTGATGTCCAGAAACGTATTGCCCAGAAGCACGAGATCCAGCGACGATCGCATGATAAATCCTGCCGCCCTCTTTCGCCACTGATGCCTGGACAGGTCGTCCGTTTGCAGACGCCCACCGGCTATTCCCGACTTGCCACCGTCGTCGGGTTTGACAGCGCGCCACGGTCCTACCTCGTGGATTTCGAAGGGACTGTATACCGACGAAGCCGCCAGCACCTGCTGGCGGTTAACGAGCCCAAACCACCTCCTGCGATTCCGTATACCCCTCCTTCGCGTGTCGAGCCTTCCTCCACTAACGTACCATCTGCTCCCTGCACGCCACGGTCGGTCCTTTTGCCTCGGATAGCCCCCCCTGCTCCTCCCGGTTTTGCTCCCCAGGCTCTGTTGTCCCCTGCAAGGTCTTCTCTCTCTCCAACTTCAGCTCGTTCTACCCCTCCATTCTCACCTGGCTCTCCTGTGCCTCTCCGTTCCCCCTTAAAGCTGGGTTCCCCACCCATCTTCTCTCCCCCTCCTGTTTCTGCTTCTGTCCCTCCTCCTATTCTTTCGGGCGGGGAGGGTGAAGGTGCTGTGCGCACTCGCTCGGGTCGGATTGTAAAACCTCCGGCTCGATACGGAGAGTTTGCTTAGCTCTGCAGGTACTGTATAATAAACCTGCTACTGTAGTAACTTGTTTGAATTGTAAGGGAAAGGATGTAGATGGGTTATGCATGCAACCTATAATGTAGTTACCTCATCACCACTAACCACGCCCCATCATATTAGTATAACTGTAGTATCCTCCCTTTGTTCCTCCCATTAGGTCCCAGTACGCCTGAAGGCTGGATGCAGTCAGTGCTGGGACGTGTGTGCCATGTGCTATAATAAACTACCAGTAAAGGTCACAGTGTGTCAGCAATCACTCCTTTACACATACCCACTGCACCAGTCCCTCATCCACACATTTATCCTCCACCTCGCTCCATTCCTACTCTCACTGTCGCGTGGCACAGGCAGTAATCCTGAGATTGTTACCTTTCCAGTCCTTCTCCTTAACTCTCTACCTAACTCCCTAAATTCTTCTTTCAGGACCTCATCTCTTTTTTTACCTATGTCGTTGGTACCTATATGCACCACAACCTCAGGCTCCTCTCCCTCCCATTTCAGGATTTCTTGGACACGTTCAGACACATCCCTGACCCTGGCACCAGGGAGGCAAACTACCATCCGGGACTCCTGTCTGCGTCCACAGAATCGCCTATCCGACCCCCTGACTATAGAGTCCCCTATTACAATTGCCCTCCCCTTCTTTTCCTTACCCTTCTGAGCAACAGGACCAGTCTTTGTGCCAGAGGCCCGGCCGCTGTCGCTGCCCCCAGGTAGGCTGTCTCCCCCACCCTTACTCAAGCATGAGTACTTATTTTCAAGGTGTACAGCCACCGGGGTACTCACCAGTCCCTGCCTCTGCCCATTGCCCTTCCTAACTGACCCAGTTTTCTGTCTCCCGTGGTGTTGGAGTGACCACCTCCCTGTAACTCCTTTCTATGACCTCCTCGCTCTCCCTGAGCAGACAGAGGTCATCGAGTTGCTGTTCCAGGTTCCTGACACGGTCCCTTAGGAGCCCCATCTCGACGCACCTGGCGCAGATGTGGACGTCTGGAGGGCACTCAGACTCCATGACCTCCCACATATGACATCCAGAACAGTAAACTGCCCTGGCCCTCATTCTCCCCCTTGTCCAAATACAATAAAGCCTTACAATTACAATACAAGTACAATACAAGCCAATCAGCTGCTTCCGCTGGTCCTCTTCCACCAATCAGAGGCTTCCACCAGAATCAGAATCCTTCTCTGGAAGTGAGATGGAACGTTGCAGATTTGGGTAACTTACAGCTCCAGGTAACTCCTCCTCTCACCAACGGCTTCTGCACCAACGGCTTCTGCACTCCAAAGAATAAAGCCCTAACTTGTTCAACCTTTCTCTGTAACTTATTTCTCTGTAACTAAATTACTTGATAAAAGTCGAGAAAACAATCTGCGCATTCGCGGTTTCCACGATTTATTCTAAAAAGCCGACTGACAGCTCGCCGGGGAGAGAACAATCTGCGCATGTGCGGTTTTCAAGATTTTTTAAAGCCACTGCCTACCCTGACTAATTATTCACGGTACGTGCCTGTGTAGAAGGGATAGGGTGGGAGACAAGAGGAGTGGGACAATGGAGGAATTGGGTGTAATTTATGGTCAAGTTTTATTCATTAAGTGCAAGTGAAATGAATTTGCCAGCAGCGGTACAATAAAAAAAAGAACACACAATACACAATACAAATTGAACACAAACATCAACCACAGCATTCACCACTGTGGTGGAAGGCACAAAGTACAGCCAGTCCTCCTCCATTTTCCCCCGCTGTCGGGACCACAACCCTCCGCAGTCGCCGCTGCGGGCGTCCAGATGTGCAGACAAGGTAAGTCCAGGTAAGTCCTGAATCAGTGCCTCCCCACCGGAGACCGCGGCTTCAAGGGGGGGAGACCAGGAAAGAGAGAGAGGGAGGGGAAGCTGCACCTATAATTGGAAACATTTATGTTAATACCGTGAGATTGTAAGCTACCCAAGCAGAACTTTTCATTGTATCTCGGTACACACAAGACTGTAAGATCATAAGATCGCTGGAGATTAGAAGGATAAGGGGGAACCTCATTGAAACTTACCGAATAGTGTAAGGCTTGGATAGAGTGGATCTGGAGAGGATGTTTCCACCAGTGGGAGAGTCTAGGACCTCGGAATTAGAGGACTTTCCTTTAGGAAGGAGACGAGGAGAAATTCCTTTAGTCAGAGGATGGTGAATCTGTGGAATTCTTTGCCACAGAAGGCTGTGGAGGCCAAGTCATTGGACATGTTTAATGCAGAGAGATAGATTCTTGATTAGTACGGGTGTGAGGGGTTATGGGGAGAAGGCAGGAGAATGGGGTTAAGAGGGAGAGATAGATCAGCCATGATTGAAAGTTGGAGTAAACGATGGGCCAAATGGCCTAATTCTGCTATCACTCGTGATCATAGGACATAGGAGCAGAATTAGGCCATTATGCCCATCGACATTGCTCCGCCATTCAATCATGGCTGATGTATCTCTCCCTCCTAACCCCATTCTCCTGCCTTCTCCCAGTAACTTTGACGCCATAACTAATCAAGAACCTATCAATCTTTTCTTTAAAATTACCTATTGATTGGCTCCACAGCCATCTGGGGCAATGAGTTTCACAGATTCACCAGCCTCTAGCTAAAGAAGTTCCTCCTCACCTTCATTCTAAAGGGGCTGTCCCACTGTACGAGCTAAATCAAGGGTTCTCCCGAGTTTCCCCTGATTCGAACTCGGAGAATTATGATAATGGCTGCTCGTAGGTACTCGGGGCTCTCGTGGACATTTTTCAACATGTTGAAAAATCTTCATGAGTCTTCACGAGCTTACCGCGTTTCCCGAGTACCTGCCGTTAGCGGTACGAGCCGCTAAGAGACATCCCGAGCTGCGACGTACCCGCTACGTACATTCTACGTACTTACCACGAGTTAGATTTGTTTTAAATCTCAGGATAGCTCTTGGGTAAACTCGTATAGTGGGACAGGCCCTTAAAGGTGTGTTCTCTGATTCTGACTCTGTGCCCTCTAGCCCTAGACTCTCCCACTACATAACAATAGTGAAAGAACACCGATACAAATATGAAAATGTGCTGAAACAACAATTAAGGTACCATGATGGAAGAACATTATGAAAATAATAAACATGGAACCGAATCCTGTGCTATTTTCTTATTATTTAATTACAATGCTTGTGTTAAGAGGTCAAAGATTATAAGTATGTCACACTTAATAATGCAATTGAGCAGAGAACCAGTTAAACAGTGTTTACCCCAAAAAATTCAAGACATGACAACAACTCTGAATTAATAAGCACAAATTATGCTTCAGTAATATTATTTTCTGTCAACATGCAAGAATTTTTCATTCCTTTAGGAAAGAGATGCGGAGGAATTTCTCTAGCCAGAGGGTGGTGAATCTGTGGAATTCATTGCCTCAGAAGGCAGTGGAGGCCAAGTCAGTGGATATGTTTAAAGCAGAGATAGATAGATTCTTAGGTAGATAAAAATGATGTCTGAAGAAGGGCCTCGACCCAAAACGTCACCTATTCCTTTGCTCCATAGATGCTGCCTCACCCGCTGAGTTCCTCCACCATTTTTGTCAACCTTTGATTTTTCCAGCATCTGCAGTCCTTTCTTAAACAATAGACAGATTTTTGATTAGTACGGGTGTCAGGGGTTATGGGGAGAAGGCAGGAGAATGGGGTTAGGAGGGAGAGATAGATCAGCTGCGATTGAATGGTGGAGTAGACTTGATTGGCCGAATGGCCTTATTCTGTTCCTATCACATAAACTGTGGGGAAATGGAATGAGCTGTCAGAGAAAGTAGTTGAAGCAGGTATTATAACAGCATCTAAATGGCATCTGGACAGGTACATGGACAGGAACGGTTTGGAGGCAAGTGGACAAAGACGGGCAAATGGGGATAGCTCAGATGGATCATCCTAGCTGGCATGGATGAGTTGGGTTAAAGGCCTGTTTCCATGTTGTGTGCCTCTATGACTCTATGTTCATCCAAATGTGCCAGATACATAGTTCATTGGCCTCGTGCTCAGATCCCCACACCCACGAGGAACACACTAAAGTAATGTGACAGGGTGGAGACCAAGATGTCCCGTCATTCCCTTTGTACCCTTTATTCCCTGCACCCTCTCGCCCTGTCCACTACTTCAATCACAATCCCTTACTTTTCCTTTCACTGACCTGGTATCATTTAATTTCTTGGTTTAGTTTAGAGATACAGTGCGGGAACAGGCCCTTCGAGTTTTCACTGACCAGCGATCCCCACACATTAAAGGGGCTGTCCCACTGCAGCGACCTAATCCGGGCGTTCTGCCAAGTTTTCCCTCGACTCATACTCGCAGCATGGTCGGCACGAGGTCCTAGGAGGTCTTTGTAACTCTCCTTCATGCTCGAGGGTACCCGCATACTCGAGGTCTCAGCTAGGTCGCGGCATAATCGAATGTAGTCGAAGGTAGTCGTAGATAGTCTTCAACATAGTTGAAGGGAGGTCAAAGGAGATCAAAGGAGGTCGTCTTCACTCTCCACTATTTGGTGTCCAATTTTCCCAAAGTTAGTAGTAGCTAGTTGTAGCTGGTCTTCAACATAGTCGAAGGAAGTTGAAGGAGGTCTTCTACATAGTTGAAGGAGGTCTTCAACATGACATTTTTTCAAACTCTCCTAAACTCTTCTAAACTCGCCAATTAGGTCTCCGCAGTGGGACAGCCCCTTAACACTGCCCTACATGCACTAGGGACAATTTTACATTTTTACACGATTCTACCAAGCCAATTAACCTACAGACCTGTACGTCTTTGGAGTGTGGGAGGAAACCAAAGATCTCGGAGAAAACCCACGCAGGTCACGGGGAGAACGTACAAACTCCGTACAGACAGCACGCGTAGTCCGGATTGAACCATCATTGCCCGGCGGGGGCTTCAACATTAACCATATAACCATATAACAATTACAGCACGGAAACAGGCCATCTCGGCCCTACAAGTCCGTGCCGAACAACTTTTTTCCCTTAGTCCCACGTGCCTGCACTCATACCATAACCCTCCATTCCCTTCTCATCCATATGCCTATCCAATTTATTTTTAAATGATACCAACGAACCTGCCTCCACCACTTCCACTGGAAGCTCATTCCACACCGCTACCACTCTCTGAGTAAAGAAGTTCCCCCTCATGTTACCCCTAAACTTCTGTCCCTTAATTCTGAAGTCATGTCCTCTTGTTTGAATCTTCCCTATTCTCAAAGGGAAAAGCTTGATCACATCAACTCTGTCTATCCCTCTCATCATTTTAAAGACCTCTATCAAGTCCCCCCTTAACCTTCTGCGCTCCAGAGAATAAAAGACCTAACTTATTCAACCTATCTCTGTAACTTAGTTGTTGAAACCCAGGCAACATTCTAGTAAATCTCCTCTGTACTCTCTCTATTTTGTTGACATCCTTCCTATAATTGGGCGACCAAAATTGTACACCATACTCCAGATTTGGTCTCACCAATGCCTTGTACAATTTTAACATTACATCCCAGCTTCTATACTCAATGCTCTGATTTATAAAGGCTAGTATACCAAAAGCTTTCTTTACCACCCTATCTATATGAGATTCCACCTTCAAGGAACTATGCACGGTTATTCCCAGATCCCTCTGTTCAACTGTATTCTTCAATTCCCTACCATTTATCATGTACGTCCTATTTTGATTTGTCCTGCCAAGGTGTAACACCTCACATTTATCAGCATTAAACTCCATCTGCCATCTTTCAGCCCATTTTTCCAAATGGCCTAAATCACTCTGTAGACTTTGGAAATCCTCTTCATTATCCACAACACCCCCTATCTTGGTATCATCTGCATACTTACTAATCCAATTTACCACCCCTTCATCGAGATCATTGATGTACATGACAAACAACAAAGGACCCAACACAGATCCCTGAGGCACCCCACTAGTCACCTGCCTCCAACCGGACAAACAGCCATCCACCATTACCCTCTGGCTTCTCCCATTCAGCCACTGCTGAATCCATCTTGCTATTCCTGCATTTATACCCAACAGTTTAACCTTCTTAACCAACCTTCCATGAGGAACCTTGTCAAAGGCCTTACTAAAGTCCATATAGACAACATCCACTGCTTTACCCTCGTCAATTTCCCTAGTAACCTCTTCAAAAAATTCAAGAAGATTAGTCAAACATGACCTTCCAGGCACAAATCCATGTTGACTGTTCCTAATCAGACCCTGTTTATCCAGATGCTTATATATATTATCTTTAAGTATCTTTTCCATTAATTTGCCCACCACTGAAGTCAAACTAACAGGTCTATAATTGCTAGGTTTACTCTTAGAACCCTTTTTAAACAATGGAACAACATGCGCAGCACGCCAATCCAATACGCTAGTACATTGGGAGCCTCGATTGCCTCGACGCAGCAATTTGACCGCGGGGCAGTGGTAGATCCCGTGGACAATTTTAAGCCGCGCCGGGCGATGAAAGGCCACGCGAATGGGTCGATTCAAGCTCCGCTCTATGATCTTTGTTCCATCAGGATGTCTCTCTCGTCCAATTGGCGCCCTCGATCATCAGTCCCACCCCCACTGTCTCGCGGAAAGCGGAGATTTTTAATAGATTTATTTTCACCAAGTTTCAAAATCCGGATTACAAAACATGGGGGGAATTGTGGGGGGGATACTTTGTAACTTTAATACCTTGGGTATGCACAACAAAGAATATCACTTAGCAATGTTACAAAATTTTGAGATTTTAAAAATCAAGTCTGCAATTTATCCCATCAGATAAAGCATAGAAATAAGTTTAATTTGACACCTAATTCACTTTCATATCTCAAGTATTTAAAAAGTTATGGCCATTTTCATACTCGGAAATGAGCATCTTGTTCCCTATTGATTTTCTATGGACATAACAAAAAAGCTGTGATCGTGAACAGTCAAAAGCCCATAACTTTCTTAAAAATTAAGAGAACTGAATGAAATTTTCAGTTATCATAGATTGAAGCATTCTGAAACAAATATAAAATAATCTTACTTGGATGACCTGAAATTAAAGCATATAATTAGTTAGTTACCTAATTGTAGCTAATTTCAGACTTCAATTACTAGATCTAAACATCTATCCATTTCTTAATAAATGATTAACATTTTTAAATAGCCTGAATGTCCAAATAATATTCACAAATAATTCACAATAAAACATGATTTTTAAATCTCATTTACATTAATTTATAGGCCAAATGGAAGGAATTTAGTGTTCAATTGCTGTAAATAAATGCCCATTTTAAATCAGCTTTCCAGTGGGTCCCTGTGGAACGCGCTGGTTTAGAACGTTCACATTGCGGTAGATTTGTGCCTCAAATGCCGAGAAAAATACTGCGGGATATAATGGGCCCAAAATGAGCTACTCGCAATATTAAACTTTGTATAAAGGGATCTTAAGAAGCCCTTTTTAATGTAAAAATATACAGCCAACCTTCTGTGGTTTGCTTTATGAGACCCTGCGGTTGCTGGTGGTCGCGGGTTTAGAGATTGATTTTTAAACTACTATAACTATTATACGAGGCCTTTAAAACTAATAATAGCTTTTGCGACGGGGTCTTCCAGCGATTTTCCGTTAATAATTAACTAGGCTGAACATCTTCGATTTGAACAGCCTAGAGAAAATCGCGTTTTAAACCCGCCCCCTCTAAACGGCGCCAAAATCGCGCACACCCGCAGCGACAGATTTTCAGCGATGCTTCAGGTAGGCTTTGCAACATACCTATATCACTGTGACTTGTCACATGTGACAATAACGTTTCATTCATTCATTCATTCATTCATCCATTCAATCATTCATTCATTCATTCATTCATTCATTCATTCATTCATTCATTCATTCATTCATTCATCCATTCATTCATTCATTCATTCATTCATTCATTCATTCGCCACATAGAACAAACCAACCCTTCTAACAGGCATTGAAGATTATTACTGTCATGCAAAAAGCATTCATGTCTAGACCTGCAAACTACTGCTATTCTCCAAGAGGGAAGTGTGAAGATGTGAACACCAGCAGCCTTACAAATTTCAGATTTTTTAAAAAATAAGATTAGCCTGAGCATTCAACACAATGGCTGGATTGATTTTTTTTTTGCTTCTGGAAAAATCCTCTAATCGAATTAAATCCTTACTGTTCCCCAAATTCACAAATACACCTCCTTATAAATAGAAAGATTTCAACAAAGTATTCCTAGCGATGACTAATTGACTTGCTGGAGGAAGCATTATGATAGTTTCATGTGGTCTGGCCTTTCAGAATTTCAGATAGACTTTAATGTGTATTTTCTTCGCACATCACAGAGGGCGGCATGGTGGCACGTCGGTAGAGTTGCTGCCTTACAGCGTCAGAGACCTGGGTTCGATCCTGACTATGGGTGCTGTCTTTACGGAGTTTGTACGTTCTTCCCGTGACCGCGTTGGTTTTCTCCGGGTGCTCCGGTTTCCTCCCACACTCCAAAGATGTGCAGGTTTGTAGGTTAAAGTTGTTCCTAGTGTACAGGATAGAACTAATGCATGGGTCAGTGTGTCAGTGTGGTCAGTGTGGACTCGGTGGGCCGAAGGGCCTGTTTCCATGCTGTATCTCTACACTAAAACGTTAGCATCACAGTGGTTTTCCCCAAACACTAGATGCAATTTTACAGAGGCTAATTAACCTACAAACCAGCACGTCTTCGGAATGTGGGAGGAAACCAGAGCACCTGAAGTAAACCTACGTGGTCACGGGGAGAATATGCAAACTGCACACACAGATAGCACCTGAGGTCAGGATCGAACCCGGGTCTCTGGCATTGCTGGGCAGTGGCTCTACCAGCTGTGCCACGCTGCCACCCAGCATTTGTGCCTTTGCTTGTTCTGAAGATTTTTCCAAATGTTTAGTTTAGTCTCCTTTAGATATAGAGAGCGGAACAAGTTGTACAAAATCATGAGAGGAATAGATTGGGTAAAAGCACAGAGTCTCTTGCCCAGAGTAGGGGAATCGCAAACCAGGGGGCATAGGCTTAAAATGAGGGCAAACTGATTTAATATGAACCTGTGGGGTATCTTGTTTCACACTAAGGATGGTGGGTGTATGGAACCAGCTACCGGAGGAGATAGTTGAGGCAGGAACATTTAAAGACCATTTGGACTGGTAAAGGGATAGGATAGATTTTGAGGGATGTGAGCCAAATGCAGGCAAGTGGGACTGGTGTGTAGATGGGACATGTTGGTCGGCATGGGCAAGATGGGCCGAAGGGCCTGTCTCTGTGCTGTATATCTCTATGATGACAAAGTACATTAGGGAAGCAGGCAGATTTTTACACCTAAATGATAATGTAATTGAAATATTACTGACATTAATTTCTATTATTTACATTTCTGGGTTATTTAATTAACTGAATTTAAATTCCCTAGCGACCAGGCAGAGACTGCTACTAAATCCTTGAGATTAATTGTCCAGTATTTAAACCACTATTCTAATGAAAGCTCAAACACAATAGCCAGCATTGGATTGACTGACTGCCTGCAATGTTATTGTTTGCAGCTGATTATAGTAAATAATCTTTCAGCTATTGATGTGCATTGTATAGGTAGCCCCGATGAATTGTATTACGGTGAGGTTGCCGTAGAGTTAAACCCTGCTTTCAGACACTGTTTATAAAAAATAATCCCCTTGCACAAACCACCCGACATCAATTTAGATGCAATACATGGCTATAGAGTCAGAGTCTAGTTTAGTTTAGAGACACAGGCCCTTTGCCCCACTGACCAGCGATCCCCGCACATTGACACTATCCTACACACACTAGGGACAAGTTACATTTACACCAAGCCAATTAAATCCAAAGGGTTTCTACAGCTATATTAATAGCAAAAGGATAACGAGGGATAAAATTGGTCCATTGGAGAGTCAGAGTGGACAGCTATCTGCAGAGCCAAAAGAGATGGGGGGAGATATTAAACAATTTATTTTCTTCGGTATTCACCAAGGAGAAGGATATTGAATTATGTGAGGTAAGGGAAACTAGTAGAGTAGCTATGGATACTATGAGTTTCAAAGTAAAAGAAGTACTGACACTTTTGAAAAATATAAAAGTGGATAAGTCACCAGGTCCTGACAGGATATTCCCTAGGACATTGAGGGAAGTTAGTGTAGAAATAGCCGGGGCTATGACAGAAATATTTCAAATGTCATTAGATACGGGAATAGTCCCCGAGGATTGGCGTACTGCGCATGTAATTCCATTGTTTAAAAAGGGTTCTAAGAGTAAACCTAGCAATTATAGACCTGTTAGTTTGACTTCAGTGGTGGGCAAATTAACGGAAAAGATACTTAGAGATAATATATATAAGCATCTGGATAAACAGGGTCTGATTAGGAACAGTCAGCATGGATTTGTGCCTGGAAGGTCATGTTTGACTAATCTTCTTGAATTTTTTGAAGAGGTTACTAGGGAAATTGACGAGGGTAAAGCAGTGGATGTTGTCTATATGGACTTTAGTAAGGCCTTTGACAAGGTTCCTCATGGAAGGTTCGTTAAGAAGGTTCAACTGTTGGGTATAAATGCAGGAGTAGCAAGATGGATTCAACAGTGGCTGAATGGGAGAAGCCAGAGGGTAATGGTGGATGGCTGTTTGTCGGGTTGGAGGCAGGTGACTAGTGGGGTGCCTCAGGGATCTGTGTTGGGTCCTTTGTTGTTTGTCATGTACATCAATGATCTGGATGAAGGTGTGGTAAATTGGATTAGTAAGTATGCAGATGATACCAAGATAGGGGGTGTTGTGGATAATGAAGAGGATTTCCAAAGTCTACAGAGTGATTTAGGCCATTTGGAAGAATGGGCTGAAAGATGGCAGATGGAGTTTAATGCTGATAAATGTGAGGATAGTTCCTTGAAGGTGGAATCTCATATAGATAGGGTGGTAAAGAAAGCTTTTGGTATGCTAGCCTTTATAAATCAGAGCATTGAGTATAGAAGCTGGGATGTAATGTTAAAATTGTACAAGGCATTGGTGAGACCAAATCTGGAGTATGGTGTACAATTTTAGTCGCCCAATTATAGGAAGGATGTCAACAAAGTAGAGAGAGTACAGAGGAGATTTACTAGAATGTTGCCTGGGTTTCAACAACTAAGTTAGGTCTTTATTCTCTGGAGCGCAGAAGGTTAAGGGGGGACTTGATAGAGGTCTTTAAAATGATGAGAGGAATAGACAGAGTTGATGTGGACCATCTTTTCCCTTTGAGAATAGGGAAGATTCAAACAAGAGGACATGACTTCAGAATTAAGGGACAGAAGTTTAGGGGTAACATGAGGGGGAACTTCTTTACTCAGAGAGTGGCAGCGGTGTGGAATGAGCTTCCAGTGGAAGTGGTGGAGGCAGGTTCGTTGGTATAATTTAAAAATAAATTGGATAGGCATATGGATGAGAAGGGAATGGAGGGTTATGGTATGAGTGCAGGCAGGTGGGACTAAGGGAAAAAAGTTGTTCGGCACGGACTTGTAGGGCCGAGATGGCCTGTTTTCGTGCTGTAATTGTTATATGGGTATATGGTTATATTAACCTACAAACCTGTACGTCTTTGGAGTGTGGGAGGAAACGGAAGATCTCGGAGAAATCCCACGCGGTCACGGGGAGAACGTACAAACTCCACACAGACAGCACCCGTAGTCAGGATCGAACCCAGGTCTCTGGCGCGGTAAGTGTGTAAGGCAGCAACTCTACCGCTGCGCCGCCGTGGCCCAGTCATAGAGTCATACAGCTTGGAAACAGACCGTTCGGCCCATCTTTCCCATACCGGCCAACATGTCCCATCTACACTAGTCCCACCTGCCTACGTTTGGTCCATATCCTTGTAAACCTGTCCTATCCATGTACATGTCTAATGCTGCGATAGTCCCTGCCTCAACTATCTCATTCCATACTCCCACCACCCTTTGTGTAAAAAAGTTGTCCCTCAGATCCCTGCTAAATCTCTCCCCCCCCCCCCCCCCCCCCCCCCCCCAAGTAAAACAAGTGTCCTTTGGTTCTCGATTACCCTACTCTGGATATAAGACTGAGCAGTCACTCAGTCTATTCCCCTCATGATTGTGTAGACTATAAGATCATCTTTCGGCCTTCTGCGCTCCATGGAATAAAATCCAAGCTTGCCCAACCTCTCCCTAGAGCTCAGGCCCTTGAGTCTTGGCAACGTCCTTGTAAGCCTTTACTGCACCATAACACCAACATAACAACATCGACTAATACAGCACAGAACTAGGCCCATCGGCCCCTGATGTCCACACTGGCCAGCAACTGACCATCTCAACTAAACCCATTTGCCAACACATGGGCAATACAAATGCTAATCGCAATGTTTCCTAAATGTGGTGAGAGTTTCTGTCTCTCTCATACTTCAGGCAATACTTCTAGATTTCACCAATCCTCTAGAAACAAGATGGTGCCCCAGCCAAGTGGCATCAGGGGTTACGGGGAGAAGACAGGGGAATGGGGTTAGGAGAGAGAGAGATAGATCAGCCATGATTGAATGGCGGAGTAGACTTGATGGGCCGAATGGCCTAATTCTACTCCTATTCTTTATGACCTTATGAGTTTACGACCCTTTGTTTCCTGGTCCCAGAAGTGGATCTGCTATCATTCATTACAATCATTCCACTCTTTTAAATCCCTATCTCAGCACTAAAGGCTCCATAGCTCAGGGGTTAGAGCACTGGTCTTGTAAACCAGGGGCCGTGAGTTCAAATCTCACTGGGGCCTGAACATTTTCCCAAGGGTGGCAATGTCAAAGGGCATAAGGAGGAAGTTTAAAGAAGTGGGTGTAGTAGGTGCAAAGTGTATTTTGAGGGTGGCAGCTGTTGACTTTGTACCAAAGGCCCTGGGCCCTGTTTCCACAGCGTTTGTACGATCTCCCTTTGACTGGGTGTGTTTCCTCTGGGTGCTCCAGTTTCCTCCCACCCTACGTACAGGTTTGTAGGTTAAATTACTTTAGCAAACTCCCTAGTGTACGGGTATCGCTTGTCAGCCTGGACTCGGTGGGCCGAAGGGACTGCTTCCTGGTATTTCTCTAAAGTCTAAACCAGCATTTCTAGTACTAACTGCTACCCTTAGCCTCCTCTTAGATCGGTCAATTCTTCAACTCCCGTGACCAAAGGGCCATCAGACAGCTGAACCATCCCCTCACCAACTAGAGGGTGGTCCTGAGCTACAGTCCACCTCATTGGAGACCCTCAGTTTATCTTGAATCGGACTTTACTGGACTTTATCAGGCGCTAAACGTTATTCCCTTCATCCTGTATCTGTACTCTGTGGACGGCTTGATTGTAATCATGTATAGTCTTTCTGCTGACTGGATAGCACGCAACAAAAAACCTTTTCACTGTACACGTGGCAATAAACTAAACTAAAGATAGACACAAAATGCTGGTGTAACTCAGCGGGTCAGGCAGCATCTCTGGAGAGAAGGTGACATTTTAAGTCGGAACCCTTCTACAGACTGTAAGACCTTAAAATGTTCCGACCTTAAATGTCACCTATTGGTTTTCACTGGAGATGGTGAATTACTTCCACATTGGTCAGCTTGCAATAGTGGTCGGGATTATTCCTAAATCCATTCATCAAAATAACTGCCAGTCCCATTGGCTTTGGAAGCTCAAACATTCCATTTCCTTTATTCTTGCAATCCATGAATTAGAAATGAAAACTAAACACACCATTTGGTGCAGCCTCCACCTCTCTCACACACACGCAGAAGTACGCAGACACACACAGACGCACAGAGGTACGCAAACACACACATACAGGTACACAAACACACACATACAGGTACATAAACACATACACACAGGTACACAAACACACACACAGGTACGCAAACACACACACAGGTACATAAACACACACACAGCTACACAAACACACACACAGGTACACAAACACACACACACACACAGGTACACAAACACGCACACACAGGTACACAATCACACACACAGGTACACAAACACACACACAGGTACACAAACACACACACACACACAGGTACACAATCACACACACAGGTACACAAACACACAGGTACACAAACACACATACAGGTATGCAAACACACACACACAGGTACACAAACACACAGGTAAACAAACACACATACAGGTACGCAAACACACACACACAGGTACACAAACACACACACAGGCACACAAACACACACACAGGTACACAAACACACACATGTACGCAAACACACACACAGGTACGCAAACACACACACACACAGGTACGCAAACACACACACAGGCACACAAACACACACACAGGCACACAAACACACACACAGGCACACAAACACACACACAGGCACACAAACACACACACAGGCACACAAACACACACACAGGTACACAAACACACACACAGGTACACAGCTGTCCTGCAGCTGTCCGTTTTTTTCCCCTTCTTTTTTATTATTTTGAGTTTGTTAAATGTACAGTCAGGGGGTCTAAATCTTTTATGTGTGGGGGGTGGTGGGGGGGAAGGGGGAAACTGCTTTTCTAAGTCCCTACCTGGTCGGAGGGGTTGCCTTCCTCCGAGCAGCTTCTTCGACCTGTCCTCGCGGCCTACCAGCGGGTCCTGGAGCGACGTTTCCCTGAGGGGACCTGGCCAGAACATCGGCTTTGGCGGCGGCACAGAACGTCGGCGTTGGCGGTGGCGGCGCAGAACATCGGCTTTGGCGGCAGTGCAGCGCTGGAGCGCTATTGCGGAGCGGGCGCTGCCTTTCCTGGGTCGCCGCGCTGGGACTCCAGTATGCTTGGTACCGCCGAGGAAAACATCGTGGAGCCGCGGTTCTGTGGAGCGGCCAGCTGCGACGTTGAACTTGCATCTCGCCGAGATCACCAGTGTGCGGAGCTCCGTCTGGCGTGGTCTGTTGGCTTGGAAGCCGCAGGCTCCGGTGGGAAGGCGGCCGTTCCTGGCACCCCAAGCTGCTGGGGGTTCTCCCGACGCCGGAGTACCATCACCTGGCGAGAACATCGGGCGCCGTGGCGGCGACTGTGGAGGCCTCAATAGGCCCGACTATGGGTGGACAAGAGGATGGGGACTGGACTTTGTGCCTTCCCCCACAGTGGGAATCACTGTGGGGGGATGTTTTGGTGTTGAATTTCTTTATGAATACTGTTGTATTTTTATTAGTGTGCTGCATGGACATCAGAATTTCCCCTGAATAAGGGGATTAATAAAGTATTTATCTATCTATCTATCTTATCAAACACACACATGTACGCAAACACACACACACACAGGTACACAAACACACACACAGGTACCTGACCACGGGGAACAGTGGAGGAAGAGACTGACTTTGGTGCCTTCCCACACAGTGGGGAACTTTGATTCTGCTGTGTGGGGATGTTTTATGTTAAATTCTATAGTGTGTTGAGTCGTTTATTTTTATTTTTATTGTATGGCTGTATGGGAATTTCATTTCACTGTGCCATCTGGCACATGTGACAATTAAATCTATCTTGAATCTTGAATCTTGAAAACACACACACAGGTACACAAACACACACAAAGGTGCGCAAACACACAAAGGCATGCACACGCACGCACACACACACATACACACACAGGTATGCAGACATATGCACACACGCACATTCATAGAGTCATAGAGTGATACAGTGTGGAAACAGGCCCTTCAGCCCAAAGCCCCCACCGGCCAACAACGTCCCAGCTACACTAGTCCCACTTGCCTGCGCTTGGTCCATAACCCTCTAAACCCGTCTTATCCATTTACCTGTCCAACTGGTTCTTAAACGATGGGATAGTCCCAGCCTCAACTCCCTCCTCTGGCAGCTTGTTCCATACACCCACCACCCTTTGTGTGAAAAAGTTACCCCTCGGATACCTATTTAATCTTTTCCCCTTCACCTTGAACCTGTGTCCTCTGATCCTCGATCCCCCTACTCTGGGTAAAAGATTGTGCATCTACACGATCTATTCCTCTCATGATTTTGTACACCTCTATAAGATCTCCCCTCATCCTCCTGCGCTCCATGCAATAGAGACCCAGCCTACTCGACCTCTCCCTGTAGCTCACGCCCTCTAGTCCTGGCAACATCCTCGTAAATCTTTTCTGAACCCTTTCAAGCTTGACAACATCTGTCCTATAACATGGTGCCCAGAACTGAACACAATATTCTAAATGCAGTCTCACCAACGTCTTATACAGCCTCAACATGACCTCCCAACTTCTATACTCAATACTCTGACTGATGAAGGCCAAAATGCCAAAAGCCTTTTTGACTAACTTATCGACCTGCGACTCAATCTTCAAGGAACCATGCACCTGTACTCCTAGATCCCTCTGCCCTACAACATTACCCAGAGGCCTACCATTCACTGTGTAGGTCCTGCCCTTGTTCAACGTCCCAAAATGCAACACCTCACACTTCTCTGTATTAAATTCCATCAACCATTCCTCCGCCCACCTGGCCAATCGATCCAGATCCTGCTGCAATCGTTCACAACCATCTTCACTATCTGCAAAACCACCCCCTTTTGTATCATCAGCAAACTTGCTAATCTTGCCCTGTATGTTCTCATCCAAATCATTGACGTAGATGACAAACAGTAACAGGCCCAGCACCGAACCCTGAGGCACATCATTAGTCACAGGCCTCCAGTCTGAGAAGCAACTTTCCACCATCACCCTCTGCTTCCTTCCATGGGGCCAATTTGCAATCCATTCAGCTATCTCTCCTTGGATTCCATGAGATCTAACCTTCCAGAGCAGCCTACCATGCGGCACCTTGTCGAATGCCTTACTGAAATCCATGTACACAACATCTACAGCTCTGCCCTCATCAATATTTTTGGTCACGTCTTCAAAAAAATCAATCAGATTTGTGAGACACGACCTCCCACGTACAAAACATGCTGAATGTCCCTAATCGGAATCCTATCCCTCAGAATACACTCTAGTAACTTACCAACTACAGATGTTAAGCTCATCGGCCTATAGTTCCCAGAATTTTCCCTGCGGCCCTTCTTGAAAAGAGGCACAACATTTGCCACCCTCCAGTACTTTGTCACCCCTCCTGTATTTAAGGACGACTCGTAAACTTCAACCGCAATGTCCTCAGATATATCTGATCAGGCCCTGGAGATTTGTCTACCTTCAAACACAACAGTACCTTCAGTACTTCTTCAATGGTAACACTGACTGCTCTCAAGACACTTCCAGTGACCGCCCCAATTTCCTCCGTCCTACTGTCTTTCTCCTGGGTAAACATAGAGGAGAAATACCCATTTCGGACCTTGCCCATCTACTGTGGCTCCACACAGAGGTGACCGCTTTGATTCCTGAGAGGTCCTACTCTCTCTCTCTCTGGTTACCCTTTTCCCCCTTATGTATTTATATAATCTTTTGGAATTGTCCTTAATGCTACCCGCCAGAGCTATCTCCTGGCCCGTTTCTGCCCTTCTAATCTCCTTTTTTAGTTTGCTCCTTAGTTCCCGAATCTACTCTAGGGATGCACTTGATCCCAGCTGCCTTCGCCTGTCCCATGCATCCTTCTTGTTTTTGACTAATGTCTCATTTTCCCTCGTCAGCCAAGCTTCCTTACGTTTGCCTGCTTTGCCCTTCACTCTAACGGGGACGTACACACCCTGAGCTTTCTTCAGTACACTTTTAAAAACATCCCACTTGGCAGATGTTCCTTTCCCCTCAAATAACCTGCTCCAGTCAACTTGAGCGAGACCTTCTCTCATACCCTCAAAGTTGGCCTTACCCCAGTTGAGCATTTTAACATGTGGACCCTCTCCGTCCCGATCCACAACTATCTTAAACCTCATCGAACTGTGGTCACTGGTCCTAAAAGGCTCCTCCACACACACGTCATTAACTTGCCCTTCCCAATTTCCCAATACTAGATCCAGCATTACCCCCTCATGTGTGGGGGCCTCCACATATTGTCTAAGAAAACTCTCCTGAACACTTTTGAGGAATTGCACCCCATCTAAACCCTTCACAGTATGATTTTCGCCGTGTATATTGGGAAACCCTCGACTACAACAACCTTATTTGACCGTACACAAAGCTGCTGGAGAAACTCAGCGGGTGCAGCAGCATCTATGGAGCGAAGGAAATAGGCAACGTTTCGGGCTGAAACCCTTCTTCAGACTGATAGGGGGTGGCGGGGAGAAGGAAGGAAAAGGAGGAGGAGGAGGAGGAGCCCAGGGGCTGAGGGATGGGAGGAGACAGCCCGAGGGCTGAGGAAGGGGAGGAGACAGCAAGGGCTAACAAAATTGGGAGAATTCGATGTTCATGCCCGCAGGATGCAGACTCCCCAAGCGGAATATGAGGTGCTGTTCCTCCAATTTCCTGAAGGGTTTCGGCCCGAAACGTTGCCTATTTCCTTCGCTCCATAGATGCTGCTGCACCCGCTGAGTTTCTCCAGCATTTCTGTGTACCTTCGATTTTCCAGCATCTGCAGTTCCTTCTTGAAAACCTTATTTGACCTGCAGCTGTCTGTAATCTTCCGGCACATTTGCTCTTCTAATTCCCGTTGACTATTCGGGGGTCTGTAGTACATCATCCCTTTCTTGCTCCTCAGCTCCACCCATACATCCTCACTAGATGAACCGTCCGTAATGTCACCTCTGAACACACCCTCCAACAATGCAACCCCCCTCCTCTTTTTCCCTCACCCCTGTCTCTCCTGAAGCTCCTGTACCCCGGAACATTGAGCTGCCAGTCCTGCCCCTC